>NW_010430793.1:8370-12277 GCF_000710305.1 Buceros rhinoceros silvestris
CACAGCCTCGTACCTCCCTCTGCATTGGTAAAAACTGGAGACTCTCAGCTGGCATGTTTTGAATGGCAAGTCTTACTTCTTTCTTTTTATCCCATAAGCACTTTTCAGAAAGCATCATACTCAAATTCACCTGGAGCACTCCTAGAGAGATACGGTGTCTGAGATACAGAGCATTTTCTGTACGAACCTTCACTTCTGTCTTTAAAAGCAGGCATTTTTCCAAATATCCTGAGAACATTTTTCAGAAGTCAGTTTGAAAATGTAACCATATGTATGTCTTCCCCTCGTCATATTTTCTTAGTGAACTGACAAAAATAAGTTTTAGCTAATGTCACCCTGCTAAGTCAGAGTAGCTGCCAAGCAGCGAGCTGAATGGGCCATGTTCTGCCTCCAGAATTAACCACGGGGCTGATTATTAACACAGTCGAGTCTCTCAGCGGTGGTAGGCAATGAGTGATAGACAGAGGAGAGGGAACACGGTTCATTTGCAGGTAGCTGAATGCGCTCTGTTCATGTACTGGCATGGGTAGCCTGAGAGAATAAATGAGACAGAGACACCCAGCAGAGCTGCCAACTTGTCATTTCGCAATCTTTTTCCGATCATAGTTTGGTTCACATGCTAAATATAGAGCAGAGAAGCTTCAGTTGCACTCAGTGAAGAAGAGGGTCATATGCTAAAACACTGAGGCTTAGTGCTGCTTAAAAAGGCAAAACAAACCCAACACCTATGTTTCACCAGCACTGTGGGTTTATATATATATATATATATGTTTATATGTAAGTTTGTGTATATTTGTAAGGAACCAAGGAGAAGATTTCCACATAGCCTCTCTTCACCTGTCTCTGATTTCCACCTTCTTTTACCTCTGATTTTGCCAGGGCTGCCTAGAGGAGTGGATTATCTGATGGCATGCCTTATCTGAGCATTTATTTTCAAATGCAGGTGGTTTTAAAGGATGTTAATAATCTGAAGTACTCATAAGCATGAAAACATGGAAAACTTTCTGCTATTATCAGTGAGTCAGTTTTAATTGGTTTTCAAAGTGTAAATGACAAAAATTTATATTTTTGCAAATCCCTGGCAATGCCTTTTTCTGGTTTCATATAGGAAAACTTTATTAATAGCATCCTAAAGATAGGAGAATATGCTGCGCTAAAAATATTTGTATTCAGTACTGAATTCTTTAACATCCTGGTTCTCACACTTGTCTTAATCTAACCAGTAGCAAATTTCATACAAAATACGCATATTTTGATGTAACTGATAAAATTATAAGATGTTTTAATTTTCTTTTTTCATAGAAAAGTCATTCTGTTTACAGGCAGGATCTAAACATTCTAAACCCTTATATTTAGTGAAGAAAAATACACTTTTTTAAAATGAATAATATAATGGTGGCCATCAAGAAAGCTACCACTATTTTGTTGAACAGTATTTCTATTCTTCACGTTACAGGACAGAAATCTGTGTTTCTTAACATAATGATATTTTTGAAGGGTTTTTTTTTACAATTTTTTTTAAATGAGATTTAAGTTGTATATTGAATGTTGGCAATAGCAAAAGGGCCATCCAGCCATGTCTGCCTTCCAGTTCCTACTGTCAGGGGCAGAGGAAACAATAACCCAGTATCTATCTATTGCTTTGTTCACTGCCTGGAGGAAGCAGAGGTATAGTTATGTCTAAGAAAGATGGTTATTATAGAAACATTCCTTGAAATTATCTCTCAGTTTGCACTAAGCAAATATTCTCCACAGGTACTGGAAGAAACCTGGATTAGAGAGCCAGCTCCAGCCAGCCTGAAGTAGCGCCACAGCTCTTTTAATAAGAAGCCGAAGAATGTGAACACTGTTTCCAGTACCAGCAGGTCTCTGTTTACAATTTAATTAGCTCTACAATTAGAAAACAACTGATTTCATTAAGAATCCATTTGAGTTGTGTGACCCTTTCAGAAACAGCATGTAGGTCCTCTGTTACTACTGCTAGTATGAGCCACTAGTCCAGTATGAGCCCCAAATCACTCTTTGATCTCAGCCTTGTCATTCTCTGAAGTCAGAGGTCTATCCCTGGCTCACGCTTTAGCAGAAAAATGGCTGTAGGTCCAGATCACCTTGCCATGTATGGATTAAGCAGCATTTAGCTGGTGATGCCTCAGAACAAGAGGTTTGGTCCCAGATTGTGCCTGAAAGCTGCATCGCTACGCAGACATGTCTCGGTGAAGTGACAAGCTGTTGGCTGGCATTTCTCCCTAAGTGTATGCATAGGAATGAAGATAAAGAATAGCATATTCTTCTGTTTCCTTATTTTGGTCTATTCAGAACTTCATATATTCCGTCAGGACCTGTCAAAAGCGATAACAGAAACCTGATTAGTGGTAGGCGGTAGCCTTGACACTGCTGCAGCGATGATGCTGTTTGTACGCAGACGTCAGCAGAGGCTGGTCTAGCAGAGGGTGTGCTCAGCTCCCTGTCAGGGCAGCAGCAGCTGCTGCGTGTGTACTCCCAGCACAATGGGGAGCATTGCTGGGAACTGTTATTAGCGTACAGCTCACCTTCCACACTGCTAGCGTGAGGTCAAAACTGCAATCTAGCCCCAAATTACTGCTCAATAGGTTGTACGCTCTAAAATGACATGACCCTGCTCTGCTTCATCTGCAGCTTCTTTCTGTCTGAAGACCAGCTGCAGCCTCACTGCTCTGCGTTTATGGACACCCACCTCTCGCAGTTTACAGTGCATGGCAACTGAAGAAAAATATTTAATTAAGTCTTTTTAATGTTTTTGTTGGTTCTGTTTTAAAGGAAATGTTCTAAAAATGGAGACATATAGGGCAACCCTCTGGACAACCTAAGGCACTGTACAAGGGACTGGTGATGCAGACAAGACTGGTTTTCTTTGTCCTGAGTACTGAAGTGCAGCAGAAGCACAACCTGGGAAAATGGGAAACACATCCCTGAGATGTGCTCGAGACAGAAGCATGATTCAGCAGTGACACCAGAAGATACTCAAAAGCAGAGGAATTTTCATCAACTTCTACTTGGCCACCAGGTATATTATCACAACTGAGTGTATATTATCACTGGTTATCTTCAGTGGGGAGAAAAAAACAACCAAGCAAACAAAACAACCACCCCCCAAAGGCTGGTCCTTATCCCTTGAAGACGTTTTTCAAATCTCATGTTAAGCCAGCAATTGTCATTAATTCATCCTGTAACCTTTCAAAACAGTATTTCAAAATATGCAATGAATACTCTAGAGCTTGCTGGATTGCTGCTTTTCTTTCTACATCCAGCCATCACTGATGCAAGTAGCAAAGCCTGGGACACCTGGTAAAGAACAGAGTAGAATTTACTTATGATCCATAAGAGTCAGAAGGAAAACTGATTTCCTGCATGTCCCCTTGAGGAATATTAAGGGGAAACTTAACGAAGTAAATTACATCACTGCTATAGGAACTTGTCTTAAAGACAAAGTACTAAAAAGGCAATACATGATCTGTAACACTGACAAAAGA
This sequence comes from Buceros rhinoceros silvestris, assembly GCF_000710305.1. NCBI lineage: Eukaryota > Metazoa > Chordata > Aves > Bucerotiformes > Bucerotidae > Buceros > Buceros rhinoceros. Next base: position 11,880 of record NW_010430793.1, read on the forward strand.
GAGGCTAGAACCATCCTTTAGCTCCTCAAAGGCTGTAGATTTTTTACAAAATACATTTTTAAGCACAAAATGACGGATTTGGGCTCAGTGTTTTCATAAACAGCTAAGAGAGAGAGATATCCCATCCCTAGTAGCAATAAGGGGCACTCAGTGTTGCTAGGCAGTTCTGCAACATCCCCATCGAGAAACTACAAACAAAAGAAAGTCTAGCAAGTCTTCCAGCTCATTTTTGCGTTGAAGGGAAGAATGTCCTGTCTACTATTTATGAAGGCTTTATTTAGCCTATTCTGACTGTTTCTAATGATTTCTTACTTTAGACATCTGTAATTACTCTGAACTTGTTTAGTTTTATTTTATTTTGCGTATTTTTTACTAAAGATTATTCTTGTTTTTCGGCA
>NW_010430793.1:12390-36509 GCF_000710305.1 Buceros rhinoceros silvestris
GTTTTCGTTACTGACAAACAACAGGCTATTTCTATCCCCCTGATTCTGACACCCTTTATATATTTATGAATGAGTAGTATGTTGTTCATCTCAAACCTTCTTTCCCCATGCAATTTCTATACATACTCACTGTTATTCATTTTCTTAATACATCAGTTTCTACAAGCTTTTCCTTCTGTAAAGAAATTCGGCATTAACTGATGTGATTTACAATCTGTAGTACATAAAAATGCAAGCCCACTGACATCATTGCAAATTGCACACCAAAGCTGAAATCTTGGTCCAGTTAAGTCATGTGTGATTTTTACTGTCTCAGAACGTAGCCAGGTCAAAGAGTTCTTTTAAATTACTGAGAAATGACCAGCCTAAGGTGTATACATATTAGTTATTTTTCAAAAAGAACCTAGTTTTTTACTTTTCAGGACTTTAGTTTCCTCTTAAACATTTTGTTGGCTATTCAGAAAAAAAGAACTGTGAAATCCTAATATCAGAATACCAGGATTGAGAGCAGAGGGAGAAAAATGTCCCTTAGCAAACCTCAACATTACTCAGTCCCAGAATATTTCTGTTTTATATTTTATTCAGATCAAATCAGAGATTATTTAAGCAATATTTTAGAACTAATATTTAAAATGTTTTCCAGATCTGAGGCCTTATATGATAAACGTCTACGCTGAAATTGTTTGACAATTACCAGCTTCAAAAAAGAGAGCTTAGTAGGTTGACACTGAAATAACCCCAGCTATTCTGCTGCTTCTAAGATAAAATGATATATTACAATAAAATATAGTTACAGTTACAATTCTTTCTGAGAAAATGAGCAGTAATTCACTACTAAAGAAAACCCACTGACTTCATAAGCTGTGAAGGCGTGAGTGTTCTGTGGAAGAATGCCGCTAGAAATCCAAGAAGATCCTGTTACTTGAATATTTCATCACAAGTTATTTGTTATTGATGTGACAGTTTTCATAGTTAGCACAGCAAGCTGTCTCATCCAGCAGCACTAAAATGTCCTTTTCTAGAAGAGACCCTGTCCTCCTGTGTGAAGGATATTTTAGCAAAACATGCAGGCATGAGGGTGCACGCACACATACAGTCACAGGAGCTTTTTCGTAGCAACCTGCTACTTATCCTCCAATCTGGCTTTTCATTAAACTGCCTCTATCTAGTTTTCACCTTTTTGAGGAATTGTTTCCATAGTTCCCATTGCTGTAAGTTAAGAAAGGTCAAATACAGCTGTCAGCTGAGACGTATATTTGAAAGTTTCATAGAATCACAGAATCGTTTGGCTTGGAAGGGACTTTCAAAGGTCATCTAGTCCAACCCCCCTGCAGGGAACAGGGACATCTGCAACTAGATCAGGTTGTTCAGAGCCCCGTCCAACCTGACCTGGAATGGTTCCAGGGATGGGGCATCTACCACCTCTCTGGGCAACCTGGGCCAGGGTTTCACCGCCCTCAGCATAAAAAAAAAAAAAAAATCTTTATATTTAGCCTAAATCTCCACTCTTTTAGTTTAAAACCATCACCCCTTGTCCTGTCACAACAAGTCCTGCTAAAATTTGACAGAAGAGGGGATGCCAGGGAGCTGGTCACCACGTGCTGGCTATGGACTCAGGCAGAGTCCTGTGCGTAAAGGAAGTCTAAGAGCTCAGCTTAGTATTTGGAAAATTTAGAATGTAGTCACATTTCCTAAGCTCTCAACAGCATTACACAATTATGTTGGTATTTGAGGGAGTAGTGAGACTTCCTCTTTACATGAAGCATCCCACACTGGGCAAAGCTTTAAATAGATTACCAGGTTTAGATAGGATGTTAACTCAGATGTGGTCAGGTATGATAAATCCTGTCTTTGTATCTTTCCATGACACAAATAAAGCTCGTGTTTTTCTCTCTCCGTTACTCCTTGTTTAATGGAAGATGTTAACATTGCAGGTTTTTGACTTTGAAAGATTCTAAACAGTTTTGAAGTTTCAGGCTGCAGTTGTAAAATAGAGTTTTCTAAAGACGACACTTATTCTTTTGATAAGGGATGAGTCAGAGAAGAACATAGTCGTGGGTTTCTTGCCTGTAAACTTATATTAATAGAACTTCCTTGTTTGAGAAAATCGTTCACAACTTCAAAAAGAGATACTGGCCCAGCTGATGTAAACACTCTTAAGTGCCCGGATATGACTAGTTTTGGAAAGAAAAGGTATTGATATTAGAGATAGTTCAGCTCAGCAGTGTGTCAGAACAGCTGCAATGGACAGTGCAGCGTTTCAGGACACTGAAGTGCATGTCAGTTCCTGGCAAACAGCATCCTTCATGTCCAAGGATCCAGAAAGGTACTCTGGATTGCCATATATATGGACTTTACGGACTGTAACTTTTAGTTTGGCTAGAACATTATGGCAATGAGAGCAAAAGTAAAACATAATTCCTCTTGAGGAATTATGAGCTATCTAATCACAACTAAAGCAGATAGAAAACGTCTGCGCCTAAATTGCTGCTTTATTTGCATACAGAGAGGCAGGTCAAATTTTTACAGAAGCTCTGCCTCTTAGTGGGGGTAAAGACTTTCAATGAAAGCAAAAAGTCTTTTTCAGATTTCTATTTTACCAAAGCATTGAGGTAGGTTTAACATTGTGTGGAGAGTTTTATCCTCATGCATCACTGAAATCAATGGGACTGTGACTTGGAACACTGGAAGGGCTGGCCTGGCCTGGCCATTAAACCTAAGAAACAGGAAAATGAGAAAAATATATGGTAAATCATACTACGAATTATACACTTTTTTATATTATTGGTTGTATGTTGTATAAAAAAATCTAACATCCCAGTATTCGTGTTTCCTTTTTCTATTTTTTTAATAGAAATTAGTACTCTGGCATTCCATGTGATTTCACGGCTTGTAAAATCTCTGTTGGAAATCCTAAACATACAGTAAGGTCCTAAACAGAAAATCCTAATGACTATATTTAACTACATTTATATAACTGACACAGGAGAATGTTCCTGGTGATTTTCAAATTAAACTTTTCAAGCCAAAGAAAAGGGGACATAAAAACAGTGGTAGTAAGGAAACTGGTTGTAAGTCTTTCAGTGGAGACTTATGACCTGTTCTCAACTATGTATTACATGAAATAATTCCCATAGTCATGCAGTGAAAAGGCACTAAAACATGGGAACAGGAAGAGCCAAGAACACAAAGTTATCTTCATGCATTATCTTACAGATTTCATAACTCGTATGTTGTGCCAAAGTGCTGCATGTCCCTCATAGTACATCAATGTACCGTCAAATTTTGGAATTTTTTCCTTTATGATCAACAACATAAAACAGATTAATTCTTCTTTGACATGAAAATGTCCGTAATTGAAAGTCAAACTCCAGGGGACAAATGCTACAAAGACATTTGTCTCAGAGTTCATTAATTTTTTATATAATGCAAACCTATTTTATAAACAACTGCTGAGTCACAAAAAATTCATGTAAATTATATACAGAACAAATTTATAAGATCAAACAGCCCATCTCTTGGCTGTCACAGGATTGTTCTTTACACTCTCCAGTACAGTCCACTTCGTTATCATCAAAAAGAGCAGTTAATGTAATCTGAGTTCCCCTGACTACAGATTTTGCATTTAAGTGGATCTAACTGTCATGCCTAAATATTTTGCTATTTTAGGTCAAGTCCAAAGTGACTGATGTCCTCCTGCCTGCTTCCCCCAATTTAATATAGCTTAAAGGGGCTTCTTCAGGGGATAACACATACCCTTGCTGAGGATCCTGACATTTGACAGCAACTGCCCTCAACAAAAATACTCTGCAGCTACACTGGAATCAATTGATGCTGTTAATTTAGTCATATTTAATGCCCTTTAAATACACCCTGTATGAAAATTAAACATGAATAAACATCTAAGAACACTTACAGATTGAAACAAACTTGCTTCTCAATGTAAACTTTCTTTTTTTCTCCCCCCTGCCACCGGGGTTTTAACAGCTCTGAACGCTCTGATAAACTGGTTTCACATCTTTTCTTCCTTTTCCTCTGCAGGCTTCTTTCCACTGTTTCTTGGGTACAAGACCCTTATTCCTCCACTGAGGACTGGCTCCTTTATTTTTAGATATTCCTGCTAGTAATGCCTACAGATGTGGACAGCTGGGAAAAATCGATGCTAACTTCTTGTTTCTTCCTTTGTATCTCAGGCTGTTGGTTATTTGCATACATTGTCATGTAGCTGGGTTACAACAATGACTGTCCTAAATGGCACATAGCAGCAGATTTGCATGAATCACAATGACAAGCAGTGAGGGCTCACAAATGGCTTTGTTTGCTAATTTGTAATGTGGAGGTCACATATAATGGAATCTGACCTTTGAGGGTAAGAGGAATTGCCCATATGCTGTTCCCAGATCCAGAAACAAGAGCTCTACACATAAAGTGAAACTATTGTTAAACCGCTGCTACACGGAGAACACTTGATTCTTTATTTCTTTGTTTATTCTGTAAGCCATTTTCTCAAACCTTGGTTACGTTGGTGCAAATTGCAACCAAGATCTGCTCTAACTTGGAAGCTCTGTCTCAGCTGAGATTAGAAAACTAAAAAACCGGACCAATTGAAGCTAAAAGTAGTCAAGAATGTGAAATGTCATTATTCCAAGATAAAATGAAAGCATTGCAAAAGGTATTCATGTTTTGTTTGGTTTATTAAGTACTGTTTCACTGGATGAATATTCTTTTATTGGTGTTATTTCATTAGGGAATGAAGGTAAGATTGCCCTTTGAAAGAAGGAAGAAATGTGTTAACAGCGCAGCTGCACAGGATTGTCCAGTCTCGACAGACAGACTTTGTGAAAATATTTTTTAGTTCGAATTGATATTAACGGGAATCCTGAAACTGAGATCATGGCCAGCTATTTGCTGTTTATAGAGTTGTGGATTTGGACATCAGAGAACAGTATGCTCAGTGAAATATCTATAACTATCAAACAATATCAATATTGAGGAAAAGACAAATTTTTAAAGTTTTACAAATCCAGCTTCAAGGTAGTTAATACCAAGCTTGACTGACAGTTACTTAAAATTCAACACAAATCTAAAAAAGGTTTAGATTTCCAAATATTTGTGAACTTGTTGGCAAAGTACACTGAAGTCATAGTTCTTGATTTTGTGACTTAAGTAAGAAGTTGCTTCATTTTGTTACATTGCCTTTAATGTATCTTGGATTTTAAATTTTTTTTTTTAAATTATTACAATTGTAGACTTCTAAAATTATACAGGCTGTTATTGTGATTGTTGGGTAGGAGTCACTGGTTATACAAAAATGGAGTTTGAATATCAAGGCTTGTAGAAGTGCATATTTATATTTTAACATGGTTGATTTAGTCCTGCTAACGTACAAGTGAAATAGAGTACCATGTAGCCTATCACTTGTAGATTTTGGATTAAATACAATAAATTCAGATGTCTCTATTACATTTTACAGAATCGTGTAATTGTTTCGGTTGGATCCAGTCCAACCCCTTAGACTTGTGCACATTGAGGTGGTGCAATAGGTCACTGACCATTTCCTCTAGGATTATGGGACCTTCATTCTGCTCCCTGTCTCTGTCTTCCAGCTCAAGGAGCTGGGCACTCAGCGAACAACTGGTCTTACTGTTAAAGACTGCTATGAAGAAGGCATTCAGTACCTCAGCCTTTTCCTCATCCTGGGTCACTATGTTTCCCCCCACATCCAACAGAGGATGGAGATTCTCCTTAGCCCTCCTTTTGCTGTTAATATTGTATTTATAGAAACATTCTTTATTGTCTTTTATGGCAGTGACCAGATTAAGTTCCAGCTGAGCTTTGGCTTTTCTAATTTTCTCCCTGCATTGCCTCACAAGATCTTTGTAGTGTTCCTGAGTGGCCTGGCCCTCCTTCCATAGGTCATAGACTTTCTTCTTCTTCCTGAGTTCCAGCCAAACCTCTCTGTTTGGCCAGGCTGGACTTCTTCCCCAGCAGCTTATCTTATGGCACACTGGGGCAGCTTGTTCTTGTGCCTTAAATATTTCCCTCTTAAGGAATGTCCAGCCTTCCTCAACTCCTTTGCCCTTAAGGGCTGCCTTCCGAGGGACTCTGTCAACCAGTCTCCTAAACAGGCCTAAGTCTGCCCTCCAGAAATCTATGGTGATCCCCCTCTCTATTTCCTCAAGAACTGAGAACTCTACGACCAAGACAGCCTCCAACCTCCATGTCACCCACAAGTCCTTCTCTGTTCACAAACAAATATATGAATAGTAGCGGACTTTATTTTGTACATTACTAGTACAGAGATCTTCCAATGGTCTTTGACTTAGCTTTTCATATTACATATGTTAGGGAATGTGGACGTTCCTTTCCTTAGTCTATTTTCTACAGGGAATAAAGATTGGACATGCAGATAGAGTGAGAAAACTTGTCAAGTCCGTCCAGCATTTGGATTCCTTGATATGCAAGCGGCTTCTTTCAAGGAGCTTTTAGATTTACTTGGAATTTATGGAGGATAATAAAAGGAAGTCCTGCCTCAGTCTAATGTGCTAAATATGACTGGGCAAACTTTGTTTGACACTAACATTAAATTAACATTAAATAAATCGTTGTTTAATAATGGAAAGGATACCTGGACCACAGGCACTGATTCTTTTGGGGAAGGTTCCCAACAGATGCTTGAGCGCATACGTAATCATGAGGAACATGACACATGGCATGAATTTGCTGCCATTTCTAATTAAGTTGCACAACAGTGTTGGGAGGCAAGTGCGGGATATGAGTTATTTTATATGTGCAGAGTGGAAGACAAACCTGTTAAAAGCAAAGGCCGGCTCAGGCTGAATGAGCCTTCAGGCTGCTCCTCTGCCACACAAAATGGGTGTGCAGGCACCCTGGCAGGTGATGTTATGGCTAGAGGCTCTTTTCTGTTGCTCTTTTGTACCTCATTCAAGAAAACATTTTTATGAGTACCTTTGAATGAGAGGCACCCATTTGGGTGATTATCCTTACTTTCCCTGGGTCTGAATTTCAGGTGCTGAACACCTGCACAGCCTTCCCCCTGTCTTCACCTGAGGTTGGAGATACTCAGGGATGTCTCAAGATCTATTCGCAAGTACTTAAATCTGAAGATGATCATATCCAAAATGAGGAGTCACTTATCAAGCACTGCAGTTACTTGTTTGAGATCTGTGGAGCTGACACCAGCAATGGCTGTGGTGCTCAGGTTTTAGTTGTACCACTGACCTGTTCACCTATCAGCACAAGCCACTGGCCAGAGAAGGAGGGGGAGGAGGTGCTTCGGGAGCCAGAGCAGAGATTCCCTGCAGTCCAAGAAGACCATGGTGATGCAGGTTGTCCCCTTGCAGCAAGTGGTGCAGAAGGTGGCCATGACCTGAAGGAAGCTGCAGCCCGTGGAGAGCCCACACAGAAGCAGGCTCCTGGCAGGAACTGCAGCCCTTGGGAGGACCAACACTGGAGCAGTCTGTTCCCATGTACTCCATGGAGAGGACCCATGCTGGACCTCTTTGTGAAGGACTGTATCCCATGGAAAGGACCCCATGCTGGAGCAGGGCAAGAGTGTGAGAAAGAAGGAGCAGCAGAGAAGCTGTTATGGACTGACCTCCCCTCTGGCAACATGGGAGGACATAGAGGAATCAGGAGTGAAGGAGTGAAGTTGAGCCTGGGAAGAAGCGGGAAGGGGTAATCCTACCCTGTTAACAGGCAACAAATTAAATTAATCATGCCTGAGTTGAGCCTGCTTTGCTCATGACAGTAACTGGTGAGAAATCTGTCTGTCTTTGTCTCAGCCCACCAGGTTTTCCATCTTATTTTCTCCTCCTGTTCTGTTCAGGAGAGGGAGTGAGAGAGCAGCTGGGTGGGCTTCTAGCAGCTAGCCAAGGTCAGCCCACCACGAGCAGTCAAAGAAGGTTGTGTCCATGTTAACTTTCTTGATTAACTGTTTCTTGCACGAGTGCTGGAAATGACTTTGCCATTACACATTTCTTTTGGGAGTGCCACAGTGCAGATCTTGAGCAATCAGCTCCCACAGACCCAGGAATGGTTTGAGATAAGGTAGCTTTTGTGCTAAGATACATGTCTTCTGAGGGGATTTGCAATTTCTAGATGGACATATGTCTGATTTTGTTCAACATTATATGAAAATGGTGTATGTTGCCAAAATATGAACACTATTTCAGAACTTGAATCTTTCATAATGCTTAGAGCTTCCTAACCCAGTACTAAGACGCCAACTAAAGTAGCATGCAGAACTTAAATGGGATTTTAGATATCAAGAAATGCAGGTAAATAAGGTCATAACTTATACCAATTTTCAGAAGAGAAAAGCATGGTGTCATACTTCCAGTACTGAAGGAAACTGTTCAGAGGTACACAGGATTCCTCCGGTCTGGCTGATGGCTCTTCTCTTGGGATTCCTGTTCTCAGTTTATGGCTTAGGCAAGTCATCAGCGTGGCAAAAAAGAAATTAAGAAATCTTTTGAAAACTAATGTCCTGATACTGAAACATACTTCTTCAAGGATTTTGTAATGACAGAGGAGGAGAGTGGATACTTAAGAGTGTCTAAAGCTTCTGCTTTCTGGAAGCACTCAGCCTGACCTGGTGGCCCACCATCAGACTATATAGCAGTTAAATACCCTCACAAACACTGTGCTTTTAGAAGATAAGGGTAGCAGAAGATGTGATAGCTGCTAAGCCACAACTGGCATTTATCCAATTGACGACATGTAGTTTCATTTTGCAAGCTCAGCATCACCTATCCTGTATTACATTACAACCAGAAGAACTCTGCAGTTCATGCTTTTTTTTTTTTTTAAGTATGGAAGAACAGTAACCATTTCCGCCATATCTTAAATCTAGCAAAAGCTTTTAGATATCCAAAGAAATTTAGGAAGTTGTTTAATACTGGATGGCCAGACAATATGTCTCTTTATGATAAGAACAATTTTCTCTGGGAATTTGAAGAAGTCATGAGAAGTTTAGTGAAAAAGCTATGAAATGGCCTGCTGATGAGAAGAGAACGCAGGTGGTCTCTGGGTAACTCAGCCAAGACTTCATTCCCACTCTGTGATACCGCAGATTTCACAGTCGTGCCTAACGCTATTGCTAGTGTTCCTCCTGACTTTCCTTTTCACACTGATGTGCTCTCTGCAGATGCTGCTCCTCACAGCGCTGAATGCGCAATGTTCATCTCTGCTCTGTGGAGGTCATTGCCGTGCAATGAGAAAACACTGTGACAACCTCCCCAGAGACTGAAAAAAGCGACTCACTTTGTAGCACAGTGTGATCCGACAGAACGTGACCTCTGCCAGAAAGCAGGATGAAGACGCTGGCTTCTCTTCTTTTTACCAGTATCTTAAAGCAGGTGGAGGAGAGGATATTTATGATTAGAACTACAGATATGGTCTTGAACCTTGTCAGATAGCAAGATGCTTAGTTCTTAACCCTTTAGCAATGAAATCAGCATTCTTTTCAAACAAATAGAGCAAAAATGCACAACTTGCAGAAAGATCCCTGGCTACAAAATTTTTCAACAATACACTTCACAATTTTGCAGAATCAGCTTTTTTTTTTTTGCTATACATGTCCTCAAGATGGATGATATAAATTAATTGGTAACATAAAGTAGACTTCCTGTAAGCTTTCAGAACTGCTCCCCATCAAAAGCCCCCAACCACTTAATTTCTTTGCCTGCCTGAGACCCAATTGCAACTCTTGGAAGAATCTGTGGTGAGGAAAACATATTTAGCTATTTAGAGACAAAAGAGCTGAGTCGCCTGTATCTATATTTGATTTGGTGCTTCTAGACAGTTAAAAAAAAAAAAATCCAAACCTGACGCTTACACTGTTAAACTTTTCCCACAGTTTTACAAGAGTTGACAAGGTCACGGCCTGAGGTAGTATGGTTGCCAGATGTCACACCATTAGTTACAATCTTAGACAGAATAGGTGTAAGTAGGAAGAAGCAAGGCTTAAAATAACTCCCATGTATCCTGCCAATGCTTTTCTAACAATATAAGCAGTATTTCTTATTTCACAGTGTTAGGTGGATCTTGATATTTAACAGAAATTAAGTATTTAAGTCCGTTTATAGGTCAGTGGAAAAAGCTGTAGCTAGCTATCCCGTGCAAACTGTGGTTTTAATTATCAAGCTTTTCATAGAAAAAAAGCCCTTGACTACAGCAGATCCTACGGAAGACCGATGAACACTTGCACGATCATTTGCAGATATACTTGCTCTCCATTCCACTTTAATACCTTGTGTTCAACAGAAAGCACGGTTTATTTCCAAGCAGAGCAATACTTTTTCAGAACACCTCTCTTACTTTTGAAAGTCACTTTCTCATCCTGGGATGCCCATAAATAAATCATTGCCTCACTTCATTGGCTTTTGATGCAAGTTTACTACAGGTCATTCTTCATTCTTCATTCTTTGAGTGTAAGCTATGTATCTTCAGTAGCAAGCTTGGTAATGTCAAGCCGATAGTGGTCAGTTGTTCTGAAACTTCCAGAAAAAAACTGGAAAAGTGCAAGTAATTTTCTATACTTTCGCTGTAGTTCAGTCTGTCCCTCCTCTCCTCAACTGTGTGTTCTTATTTCTCAAATATTTTACCTTCTGAAAATTCTCTAGAAGTTGCTCTTCTTTAAAAAACAAAGTTACACTTAGTAACACTTTTCTCCTATAAGAAAACCAGTGATGCAAAAGTCACTTGTCCAGAGAACTTAATGTATATGTAAATATATACATATGTGTGTCTGTGCCTGTATGCTGTTTGTAAAATAGGCTGTTCTTTATAGTGTTCCTGCATAGATCTGTTAAAGGAAAAAAAAATTTCACAGTATCCTACCATACAGCTACTATTTCCCTCTGGTTCGCAGCAGAATGGTGGAGGTTAAGGTCTGACACATTTCATAATGTGGCTCGTGCTGTTACACCAGTGAACTCGGGAACATACATACTGCCTGGTATGGATCCGATGCAGCAGAAAATGCTCGACTGGAAAGCAAGTCTGTAAATCATTGTACCCAATCACCAAAACCGCATCCAACCACAGATGTTTCATACAGAAAAGTCTATAAAAACATCCATTCCTCTTCCAACATGCTCTCCACATCATCTTTAATCAGGCGACTGGGAAACTTCTAGCACCAGGAACAATAAAAATTGTGGTATTATTGAACAGTAAATCTGAACTTTGAAATAAGGAAATGAGCAAGACTGACTTCCTAACATTTAAAACTATTAAATAGTATTGCTCTGTGATGTGTTTAAATCTGGTAAACTATACGTTAACAGTATCATTCACCCGTACACAGAGCACCACCATTAAAAATTCAGGTCAAAGTAATATAAAAATTATTGCATTGTGGGGGGGAAAAAAAAAGAAAAGGAAGAAGAAAACTTCTGTAAATAGTCTGAGTAATGTAACAGATTCAGCAGTGTCGTGACGCAGGAAGCAGCCCATGTATGAGACCCTAGTAGACCACTGCATGTAAGAAAATAGTTGTTCTATGGCTGTTTTCATATGGTGTTCATTAGAAACACAAAAGAAGTGCCTCCAGCAGTTTTTCCTTAGAAGCAGACAATACAGCTTTTGTCTTTTGAATCTGCATAAGAGAGTCATAGACTGAAAAAATATCTAAGTTTCTCCTGTGAATTAATGACACCTAAAAATAACAAGAATGAAATACATTTTGATTATTAGATGAATGCTGAAGTGTAAGCAATGGTCTATTGAATCTTATTCTTAGAGAAAAATGACCCTTTTCAGATGCACTGCCTGTTCGCTTCGGGCAGTCTTGCTAAGAAACGCAGCAGTGAATTATCATATACAAATTAAACTTTGATGTGAAGGGAGTCCTTAGAGAGCTGGTGAGAACTACCTGCATATAAATAGTCACAATATGGTATGGGGGAATCTAGTGATTTACAGGGTAGTGATAAGGAGAGAAGCATAAATTACCACAGAGAAATAAACTCACCACAGTGATTATCTTATGTGCCAGTAACCTGGAAGTTTTCATGGCAAGGGTTACGTTCAGTTTCTATTGCACCATTGACTGATTAGTAAATGATTGGCTAGAAACAGACTCTCCACTAGTATCAGTTAGTGTAATTTCAATGAAATGAATTGATTTTCATCAAAGATCAGCCACTCAGCACACCTCCACAAGCAGACTGAGAATCTGAAATCACTGAGCATTCCCAGAAGAGTCCTCCCCTAGCATAAAGTGAGTAATTAAAGTTATTTTGATGTTTATGAATGAGATTCCTTCTAGAATCCTTTATCGGATCTTTCCTGTAAATGCTTTAGAGCTCTTACCTGGTAGGAAAGATAAATTCAGGAACCAGACCCACAGTAGTCTGAAAAAATCCTCTGAAAAGGTGTCTGCTGCTTTTGAATTGCTGTTGAACCCTCATCAAAGCACACCACCTTCCACTCCTCGTTTGGTTGCCTTGCCTATTCACATGGCAATACCTGGAAACCACAGATTTCATGTACTCAGGATCGAAAAGAGTGAGATCTTAATGTCAGTTAGAGCTTCTGGGAGTCAGCTCCGTGCCAGGAATGAAGGAGCACAGGTACAAGGACAGAAATGCTCAGAACTGAATAGAGTCACTCATTTGAGTCACCCCACACAGCTGTGAAACGCCTCTAACTCATTTATTCTGCCCATACCATAGCAAAGTAATTCTCCAGAAATTTCTAGAAGAACTTCTGGATTAGTCAAAGTACTATTCTGCTTTGTGGAAAGCACGGAGAAAATTAAGTTGTTCGGCTTTCATCAGCATGCTTCATTAAAAGTGTATTTTCCATTTATGTTTGTGGACATCCTTTTTGCAGAGGAAATCCCATTTCATAGACTTGCAGAACAAGTGCAGCTTTTCTCCCACTGTATAATGTGATACTTTATTAAGTGATTTATTAATTGATTTAGAAAGGAATTAAGAAATGCCAACATTTATTTATTCTTTTGTGATGAATATTTAAAATATAAGAATTCTTAAAAAGAAAAAAATCTTTCCTGTCGAACCCCCCTTTTAAGATATTTGTCCAGCTCTGTGAATTTTGTAGTTCATTACCTGAATTTCATTGTCCAAAGCAGCAGGTGCTGTTCCATCTCCCGCTTCTCCCCAGCAGCATCTGTAAAAGCAGCAACAATCTCTGACTCTTCGGCCTTGACTGAGCCCATCTCTGTCCTGCTCATCCTCCATTTGCTTTCTGGGACAGGCAGAGAAGGACAAGTCCAATAATGGATGAGGAGAGGACAGGCAGAGAAGACAGACATTTGCCCAAAGAACTGGGATTAAGTTACAGCCCGTGTCAAAGCTGAAGAAGGGCAAAGTAATGGGAACTTTCCACTGCTGCAAAGGGAGAGTAGAGGTGGTAAGAGGAAGCATGCTGGGGAGTCCTAACCCCCAGTTCTCACTGCCTTAGAGGTGGGACTACCTGTAATACATCTAAGACTGGTTTAAGAAGCAGCTGCCTCTCGTCTCATGTGCACCCCATGTCACTGCCTACACTGCGAGCAGTACGGCTGCACTGGGAAGCAGACTGACAAAGCGATCTACAGGGCACAGGTCTTCTGCAAAATATAAAGTGTTTCTTAATTTTATTTTTATTTTGTCACGTAGATTATTTCCTCTACCTGTTCTCTGTGCAGCAGTGTAAGCCATTGCCCTAGAAGAGCCAAAAGTTGTGGAGGGCTCAGAGGGAGCAACCCCAGGAGAAGGAGCAGGGCTACTCAGCAGGGCAGCATCAGAGTTGCCAACTGAGAAACCTCATCTGGTGTGGCTGTGGACTGCTGGTAAAAGCGTGACCCGGCTCTTCCCCTTTCCCACCCAACCTTGCATCAGACTGAGTGAGTTGGATCAGCTCGTTGATCTGTTAGAAAACTAACCCATTGTCCTTCCCTGGCAGACCCTGTGTGTGGTGAAGGGATTCTCCTGTGCAGAAGCACTATCTCCAGCCTCAGCTCAAGGGAAACATCAGAGACACCTTGCTGGGAGTGGAGAATGAAGAGATGTTTGCAGATTAGACCAGCTTAAATGTAATATGTCACATCAAATCACACACAGCATTGTAACTGGTTTCAAAATCACAGTTCTGGTTATGGGTATTGGTTTTGAATTTCTCAGAGTACAGATTGGGCAAGAGGTTAAATTAACTGCATAGAATCATAGAATCGTTTTGGTTGGAAGAGACCTTTAAAATCATCAAATCCAACTGTTAACCCAGCACTACCAGGTCACCACTAAGCCATGTCCCTCAGTACCACATCTACACATCTTTTACATTCCTCCAGGGATGGGGACCTCACCACCTGCCCTGGGCAGCCTGTTTTAGTGCTTGACAACCCTTTTGGTGAAGAAATTTTTCTGAATATCCAACCTAAACCTTCCCTAGTGCAACCTGAGGCCATTCCTATTGCTTGTTACTTGGGAGAAGAGACAGACCCCCACCCCACTACAACCTCATTTTAGGTAGCTGTAGAGAGTGAGAAGGACTAAAGGATGCACATCTCCTGAAGGGTGCCATCCTCCCAGCCTGACATGGGCAGGCTCAAAGAGGAGCTGCAGCCTCCCTGTCACAGAGACGATACAGGCACAATTACAGGAGTATCTTTGGAAAATATATAAAAAAATTACAAACAGATAATCCTAAAATGCTGCCTTCATCACAAACTAATGTACGAAAAGTTTCCTACACACACACCCTCCCACATACATGTTAAGTATAATCAGCCAAGAAGTTCCTCTTGGTGTTCAGTAAGACTGGAAAAAAAATTACTAGCCTGGTTCTTGATAATGAAGACTTAAAAGAGAGAAATATAATTAATTGTGAAACCTCAGAAGTTTATGAGAGATGGGTCTCTTAAACTTTTTGTGAGACTAAAGTATGCCTGCAGAGTGAAATAGTATTAGTGAAATAGTCTGGCACTCATTGTACCACCAAATAAGTCTTTGATTAAGAATTAATACACCTAAGAGAAAATGTTGTGTAATGAGTAGGTTAGATCTCATTGAAATAATATATATAAGAAGAGTTTATGACTTACAATGCTGAACCTGAATGCTCTGGATGAAGGAGCTGAACTGTACAGTAATGATGTATTTATTGATACCAGTTCAGCTAAGAATGAACAACAGCCAGCAGTAGTTTGATGTAATGATCAACAGTAGTAAGAAATGCCTCAAAAAATTTAGACCATTCGTTAAAATAGAGCATTTTT
The DNA here is from genome assembly GCF_000710305.1 of Buceros rhinoceros silvestris. Lineage (NCBI taxonomy): Eukaryota > Metazoa > Chordata > Aves > Bucerotiformes > Bucerotidae > Buceros > Buceros rhinoceros. The sequence continues at coordinate 27,641 of NW_010430793.1, forward strand.
ACAACAGCAATTGCCTCTTCTAACACAAGAAGTAGCCACTTCTGTTTACATTAATTTGCTTTTGATGTTTCATTAGCTAATTCTGGTGTTTCTAATAAAAAAAAAAGGGAGTTTGACTTCCTTTGAATCTGAAGCGGGAAGATTTTAAAATGAAGTCCCATTAATTTTGTCTTTAGATTACTACAGGAAGGGGTTTCTAGTCAGATAATACTGCCATTCTAGTTAGTATTTAAGCAAGAGCGAGGAATCCACAGTCTTCCTGAAGTGTTTCAAACTTCCCAATATACCAAATTAAATACTGATTGACACTTCAGCATCCACCTTTAGTTATGCCCATATAAAAATTGCTCCCACTAGGTATATACTGATATATTTAGCAAGCTTTCTAAGCATTTTCTTTTAATCAAACATGGCTATCGTTATATTTGTCGATATTATTAGTGTTACGTAATACGTTTTTTAATAACTTTGTTTCACTGTCTTTTTGTTTTCATTTAGACAAATAGAGATTTAATTATTTTTCCTGTATGATGGAACAGCCTTTCTGCTGGGATTGTACTGAGATTGCAAAGCATTTTTGAAGCTGTTGAATATTATTTAAATCAACATTCCTTAATTCATGCTCTTCACTTTTGCTAAGTATCCTTCAGCTATGCAGTGATTAATGTTTTCCATGCTGCCTATCAACATATTTATAAAACCAAGAGAATGTTTTATTTACAGCAAAGACATGATAGAGATGAGTCATAAAAGAAAAGAACTTCTGCATTAAGAAAATCCTCACAGAGCAAGGGAGGAGAATTTTTCAAAGGCACGAAGATCCAGGAGGCCCCTAACTGATGTATCTAAGTGCCCTTCATGCCTTTGAAAATCTGGCCCAAATGCCTGCCACTTAGTAGAATGACACTGCTTCCATCAAACGAGGTGTTTTCTTTTCTGGAGCAGAATTTGATATCCAACTAAAGACTGATTTTTACCCACAAAAGAGACTGTGGTTGTGCGTTCACTATGTGACCACGTTTTGCAAACGTATCAGCCTCCTTTTTCTGAAATAATAGGCTTATTTATCAGTTTCAGTCCTGGGGTTTATGATTGTATCATTCTTGGTGGTGTCTTTACTGATGTAGGTTTTAGAGGTGCGTTGAGGAGCACAATCAAATCCACTGCCTTTGCAGTGGGCAGAAGGTGCTGCAATGTTATTTTACATCACTAATAATTTCCAGCTTTGCAACAACATGTTACATATTCAGCGCTGCTCTTTCTGTTGATAAAGTTCACGGGTGAAATGAATGTGAGTAGTGATATGATCTTCAGCACATCTGGGTTGTAGTCATTGTAGTAATTTATTTTTCTTACTAAAGATGCCTTCAGTCACCGCTATCCAGGGCAGAGTGGAATGGTTAAAAAGAGTTTTGCTATGCTGTACTCACAGTGACAAAATTTACTGCTTCATAAATGAAAAGCAGAGAAATGCTTATGGGATCTGCAAAGCTTTTGTGGAAGAGGAAGGCTTGTACAGAAGATCATTCAAGCGCTGCTACTACTTTGTCTCGGGTCATTGTGTAGCAGACAGATTATTTTGTGGCTGTTTTGCATACTGAAAATAACCTACAAAACCAATCATAATCTGAAGGTTTTTCACCTTTTTTTTTGCTTCTGAAGCTGTGAAGCATCATCTTGTCCTCTTATATTTTTTAAGCGTTTTGCAATGGATTTGACAAACTTATTTCTGAAGAACAACCCAAACTTAATGAACTGATTGTAAAGCCTCACATGTAAATGTAGACTATCCTTCAGCATGGCTCTACACGTGCAGAGAAGTCTTCATAAATGTTCTCAGGATGTTTTTGAAAATTACATGCAGAGGCACAGTAGGCTATTTCCTGATTAATGCAGTGCCATTTCAGGACCTCACAGTGATCTGACTTGCGAAAGAGATCTGTTGAAAATGTGTGGCCAACAGGGGCTTTCCCACCCTGCCTTGGCAGGCAGCTTCACCTCCACCGAGAGATCAGTGTCCATGTAAAGAACCGTAGTTGAAAGCTCCGTCTTCAATGACGAAGTAGGTTTCAACGGAGCTTTTAACACCAATATTTTATTACTTCTTGGGACAACAGTAATAAAACTGTGTTTTGCAAAATTTTACAAGTTGGTACTGTTGACTCCTTTTGAGAGATTTCTCATTTTCGAGAAGAAACATATTTAAACGTGCGTGTTTATAGTTCGTTTAGAACCAAGTCGTTTTCAGGAGATGGTGAACTTCTGTACTATCCACTGTGGCAAGAAGCTCGTGTTATACAGGCTATGCAATAGAGATTAATCTGCAGGTAATGAAGACCACGTTTGAACCTGTGACCCAAACATAAAAAGTTCCATATGTAACTCTGTGAGCCATCTAGATTTAAATAGTTTCCTCAACTAGAGGAAATTTCGTTCCAGAAGGCTGTGAACTGTATTGCTTGACGGAAACAGCCTGATGTTTTGTCTTTTTTATTTTGATCATTGTAAGTATAATAAATAAGGGTTAAAATTATTTACAAGCTACGTTCAGTTAAAACTAGCAGCTGCAGGTACACCCTCTAATGATAAGGGCTCGAGAAGCAAGAGGTAACTCTTGATCTAGCCTAAAGTGCATTGTGTAACGAGAAGCCCCTGAGAAATGAGAATACTGGAGCAGCCCTGGATCGAGCTGAAGTCAGTGGGAGTTCAGACATCAAGAGAAATTGCTCGTGGCATTACAGGCACAGCCTTACAGAGCTGAAGTAAATGGGCATCTCTTCTGTGAACTGGAAGGAAAGGACGATCAAGGCTGGACAAGAACTGCTCAGCTGGCATAGTGAAATCTGCTGACTTCCTGCAACCGTACAACCATTTTAGGGGACAGGAGGGTTTATTCTGTTTTAATATTCTTCTGCCCAAGGTTTTTATGGGTTTATGCATATTTTTAAACTCATGTTCTTAAGCAGAAGACTGAAAAGGACCCATTTGATCTCCTTTATCATATCTAAGGAAACGGCTGCAATGCTTAGAGCCAAGAGGAACGGTTAGTTATAGAGAAAACAGAAAAACGTTAATTTCTAGGCACACCGGCTACTACTGGTTTTAGACAGTTTAAAATTTAATATAATCCTTTGTTGTAAACATTCTAACCTGATATCTACACTTTGCTCTCTTCTATGTGGTCTAATGAACCAGGTATGATTCTTGATGTCTAACCAACTTTTGTTTTTACTTTTTAAAATACATTTCTAGCTACAGCTATGTGCTTAGTCCTCATATAACACTAACAGGAGCTGGCTGAAGAAAAAAATGCAACAACAACATTACCTTTTAAGTTTTTAAAAATATTTTTCCCTCTGAAAAAGAGTAAGTCATCCTCTAACTCCTTTTCACTTTTTTATACCATCCTCTATTCCCCCTTAAAGATGACAAAATAGACTACTCCTTTTCCTTTTAATCAGGAATTTTAATTGGCTTAAGAACAATAAACTTCAGAAAAATAGATTTGTTTATTTTTAAATGACTGGGTTTGTATTTGAAAAGTTTGGGGCACACTTTTGTCCTGAACTCTACCCTGAAAAAACAGTTCAAGTGCCACTTTTTCTGGACCAGTTACACCCTCCAGATGGGGAAACTGGGAACAAAGACACCGAGGAACACATGCCCTTGATACAATCTTAGTCACATCACGCAAATCTTGTTTGATTCTCCAAACATATGGCAAACCCACAATCAAAAGTTCAGAATTTTTAAGTATTGGAAAGTCACATCTGGAGTTGTTTTGGTTTGTCTTTGTCACTTTCCAAAATGACTTCCTCGTGGTGAGCTCTATACTGCTCTGGCCAGATGTGAATACCGAAGTGAGGACTACAAAGCCAAGCCTATGATCTGCATTGCAAAGAGCAATTAAGAATTTAAATAAAAATAATTTGGTGACAGGGGAGAACATGATGTTTCAAATAAAAATATATGTGTGGTTTTCTGGAGTTGGTTTTGTTTCTTTTTTAAAGGGTCTGACACCAGTACCCTTACAAATTCTTACTGGACATATACTTTTATCTTGTAACAGAAGATCTTTACAAGTTGAAGGAAGTCTCTGTGAAGTTTCTGCTCTTCTGTTACAGAAAAATAAGACCATGGCCTTATATGTATATTATTTTTATGAACTAGTATGGGGAAACAGGTGAAATGAGCCTACATGTACTCCAGTGCATTGGCTTTGACAATACAGACTTCATACATATCATCTTTGTTAGCTGTGTCCTGCTCCGGGTCAAAGTCTGCTATGCCAAGAAATTCAGACTGGTTGTGTCAGCACTAGTTGTATAGTTGAGATATGAGCTGGGATGAGTTCTCCACCTTGCCTGTCTTTGTGCATCTCCTAATTTGCACGACTCACCGCAGACTGGAGCTAGCTTACCGGTGAATGTTGAGGCTCGATGGACAATCAATGAGTAAGATGCACAGGGTAACCTAACCAAGTAGAGCGACTCACAGCAGTTATTATCATGATTAATTGTGTGTTTTTGATGACAAAAAAAAGTGGTATATTATTTCCCTGACTTTAACAGAAATTCATTTGTGAGGCCCCGTTTATTACCCTGACTTTGTTCAGCTTTTGGTCCCTAAGCAATTAAAACGACTCCTCCCTTTCTCAGCAGATTAGAAATAAAGTCTTCCTGCGCTGTTACTAGAAATGTTATTTTGCTATATTCTGTTGTCTGCCATAATATAATTGTTAGAGAACCTTGATCTAAGAAAATACTGAGCTGTGCTCTTGCTAAAAAATGAACAGCCCTATCATCAACAGAAAACTTCCTAAAGATTTTAAAAATCTTAATTTCAGAAGTGCTCATCAATCGTTTTTAAGTACATTTCCTCTTGAAATGAAGAAGGTGAAAGTGGCCCTCAAAAATAGGTGTAAATTAGAAAAATTTTGAGTAAAGAAGCAGTGGCTTTTTTTAGGCTTAATTGTAAAAGATAAAGATATGGAATACGACAACATAACCACAGTATGAAGTAGAAGCAAGAGCACTACTCTGATTAAAATATGACACGTGATTTATATGTTATGGACAGTTTATCATAGTAGCTCTTATGAGTCTTAACGCCATTTATACCTTAAACTGATTTCATCGGTGCCAGTAAACAGCACAAATTTAACTCCAATCTGAGACAAAGGGGGGTGTGAAAGAACTTCCTGCATACTTCACATTGTTTTGGTGGTTTTTTTTAACACTGCCACTAAACAGGGTGAAGTGCCTCCAAAAAAAGAAAACAAAACCTTTGAAAATATTTACAGAAATTAATTGCTGTAATGGAAATGGAATTTACTAACAGAAAATATGCAAGAATCTATCAGAAAATGAAGTGCAATGATTAATCTACAGTGTCCAAAAACTATATGTGATAGATAAAGGACTGTAATACACATTATAACATAGGAATATAAATATACAATATTACACAAGAATAAAAATACAGGAGGAATATACATAAAATAAAAAAAGACTACAGGATTTTAAAAATCAGAAAATTAGGCCACAGTTACCAAAAATGACCAGCAATCTACAGTGATTTTGTGTATATTACTTTCCATAAAAGTCTATGATTTTCCAAGGCAGTTTGAACATTTACCATCTAAAAGATCAAGTTCCTGTAAAGCATTACAATAAATTGAAAATTTTAATAAAATGACAAATGCCCTTCCTGAATTTCCACTTAATGGAATTAAAAAATAAGGCATTTGTGTCATTAAAATACAGCCACATACAGTTACATCCTGCAAAGAGCAATAAGAAGACAAAGGCAGTTTCCTCCCACCGCAATTGAGATGAAAAAGAGTTGTTGGTCTAAGATGATGGTAACCTGTGCCAGGCAGGTAGGCAGCTATAGGATAAAAAGTGGATATGGTGGGTGTATCATCCACCTTGTTGTCACTGAACACTCATAGTTTAGGTTTTGACCTGTCTCACTGAACATACTTGGTTTGTATATACACAGATTGGCCTCAAAAACCATGAAATAATTTGTAATCACACTTTATAAAGTGTGTAAAAAAGGAGGAAAATATATCAAAACAGGGAACTCATCCACCTGCGGACCTCAGTCAAAGCACTTAGAACTGGGTCTGGAGCTCCTGATTTTAGAGGCTAACATATCTAAGGACACTGGATATGAGATTTGAATGTTATATTACTAACCCCAAGTATCTGGTCCTCGTTCTGAACAACAGCCAGCAGCTGTGAGGTAAGTCTACTGGGCGGTACAAACAGAGACATTAAAACAAGGTATCTGAATGTACGAATTGCCCCATTTAGTTCAATATGTGTTTTTAAGCCAAGAACAAATTCCTCTGAGTGATCCTGCTAGTATCCTCCTTGTCTGCCATCCAAGCTGCAACACCGGTAGGACACAGGTGAGTTCACCCTTGGTGACAAACTGTAGGTCTTACTGGGATGCAGCTGTTTGCTGGCACATTGGGATGGGTAGAAATCTATCCTGAACATCAAGGCTGAGATGAGCCAACAGCAGACTGGTAGCCTGTGGAGAAGACTGCAATCCCCAGTCCTCCTCCTCTTTCTCTCTACCACCACTCCACTAACTACCTGTTTTAGGCACGCAGGCTGTGATACTCTCCTGCTAACAGCTGCTAATCCAGCTGGAAAGTATTGTTTGGTTTTGCTTGCTCAGTTTGCATGCCTGCCCTGAAAGATCCTGACTTCTCATAAACAATCTGGAAATGCTGTTCTTGTGAACTCTTACAGCTACAGGTGACAGTTTCTAAATGATGGGAGTGAAAAACAACCCACCTGTTCTACTTTGTGTCATGATTCATCATGAACCTCAAGAGATTTAACTACCTGAGCTGCATTAGAGAGGTCCAGTGAGGACTGGAGCCACTATGAAGAAAATGAAAGGTGAGTATGGGCAGGAGGAGGGAGAAGAAACACACAGAGTAAATAAGAAAGGTCACTACTGTGAGCAGAGATACTCATTTAAGCCATATTCAGCATTACCCCTAGTGAGAAGAAAGTTAAGATACGGAAGACAAACTGGGGGGAAAAGCTACCTTTATGGGTTTTTTTGAAGTACTTTCCTTCAACTCTGTAAGGTCATCCATCAGTGCCACTTCTGCAAAGAGCTAAGCCTTTTGATTCCTGAGTGATGAGGGGGCAGTTTCAAACACATGAAAACTTTTGGTTGACACACAGGCTGGAAAACTTCATCATCCAGAACCAACATTTTATAATATTGTGGGAGGCTATAGAACAAGATTTCTAAACAGCCCCCCCCCCTTTTTTTTTTTTTTTGTCACACATGCAATATAGTCTGCTGCAAAAGCTGCCTGAAGGTGGAAAAACATTTTTAGCCCAGCTGGCTGCTTCACATATGGCTGCTACTGTCCCACAGCTGCTGCTGAAGGCACTGAAGTTAATACTACACACAGGCACCAAGCAAGAATACCACTGCATCCTGAAAATAATTCTTTGTTCAAAATGCAGGAAAACGAGGCCTAAGAAGAAGGGAGGAACACACACACAAAAAATGTGTTTGAGGAACTGACAAAGCTGTACAAGAAATAAACCGAAACTTCCCTGGTCAGGGCCGCCTTTCCTTACGCAGCTCTGCTCTTCTTCCCCTTTGGATTAGACTGCTGAACTCCCAAGAGTTTGTCAAGGAAAGGACAAACCTGCTGTGCTCAGGGGAAAAAAAAGTTAGTCTTTTGTTATTTATTTCATTTGCTTTCTTTGAACACAACTGCCAACCTAGAAAGTCACTTATATTTTTCATACCGACAGGATTGGTTTCACAAGCAAGAGTTACAGTCCATAAGGTTTCTGAAATGTTCCACTTGGAGCTATTCTTAGCTTTGTTTGCTGTACCACTGATAACATGCAATCGTAAGTACAAACCAAACAGTTTTAATACAAACCACTTACCAAAACCATAAATCATTCTAGATACATCTGAAAAAGCCAAACTTGGTTTCTTTTTGCAACTTTTAGAATTGTCATCTCCTGAAATGGTCCTGGCCTGCCAGCAACTGAGGTTGATCAGACACATTGAAGAGACATAAACCCTTGGATGAGACTCACAATAAGCCTTTAACTTTCAATAAATGCCTGAGATATAAAAGTGTAAATGCAATCAGGAGACATTCTGACCTCAAATAACTGTCAATGACCTCAACCCACAAACACCTTTGATCTCAGGAAAAGAATGAGTGTGAACATTCTGACAATCTTGTGAGTTTCAGTGACTTATTTTTAACCTCGAAATCAGTAAAGTAGTTGCATAACAAATCATACAATTAATCTGACTGCTCTCATGCAGTTACATAGGTAAGCAAATCATGCACATCTTTGCAAATCAGGTTCTGGATTGGCCTCAGCTATGTACCACAAGCAGCAATCGGAGGCAGGATTTTACTAGCTCCATATCAGTCAGGAAATACGACTTGCGACAACTTTTAAGTCCCATATTGTCCGCAGATTTTAATTCTTCGCCCCCTGCTAGTCGCTTCCGTCAGTCTCACACATCCTAAATTAAGAATTGTTTTGTCGCTCTTGATTTAGCATTTTATTTTTAAAAAACAGGGACCGGCAAACAAGCAAGCAAACAGCCTGCTTGGCTGAAGTTGCTGTAGCACAGCTGATGTCGCTGAAGTTTAGTGGCGATCTGCGAAGAAAAGTTAAACACAAAAATAGCGCCTTTCCTCGTCTTCCCGTGTTTCCAAAACCATCCTTAGTTTAGAACACTTCTTGTTTTTTTTCTCTCGCCCATTCGGTTCACGCCAAGGGAGGTGTCAGGGAAGGTGAAGCGGAGGAGGGTTGGAGGGGAGACCCTTGCCGCCCCACGGCGGGCC
>NW_010430794.1:0-2053 GCF_000710305.1 Buceros rhinoceros silvestris
TTTTGGTTTTTTTTTTTTTGATGGTACAGGTTCTAAAGAAACATCTGTTAAAGGGTGGTTTTATAGTTTTCATGTATTTTAGTCATTAACATACATGATATAGTTCTTGATGGTTATACATATTGCAGTACTATTGGTTTTGCAACATAAAACTTATTGACTTTTCTTTTAGATGAGGAATTAAATAGTTAAAAATGCTGACAAGTTGTCTTTAAGTGTGTAAGTGGTCTCACTTCATAGAACTGAATGCAGCATTTCACATTTTAGAGCTATTGTGCCAGACTTTCTGCAGAGCAACTTTTGTATTGAAGGATTTTGTCAATGTTAGGAATGAGTCTAAAAATAAACAATCTGAGGTGGCTTTTTTAAAAGTATGGAAAATATTTTAATATATGTGTTGTATGCTAATTCATACAGATTGCTTCAGAATTTGGCTAATAAGAGATTAGAGGTCACTTTTTTGGTGTAAAAGGGTAAAACACTTCTTTCTGTAACGTGTCATCCTGGGGGAGAAGACTTAATTTTACTAAATATGGAGCTATGGAAAATCACAGAATCATTTTTGTTGGAAGTATTCAAGGTGTGGCCTTATCAGTGCTGAGTAGAGGGGGACAATCATGTGTGGCCAGCAGGACTAAGGACTATTTCTGATACAAACCAGTATGTCATTGGTGTTCTTGACCACCTGGGCACATTGCTGACTCATTTGCAGCCAGCTGTCGAGCAACACCCCCAGGTCCTTTTCTGCCAGGCAGCTTTCCAGCTCTTCCCTAAGTCTGTAGCATTGCAGAGGATTGCTGTGACCCATGTGCAGGACCTCACCCTTGGCCTTGTTGAACTTCATACAGCTGGCCTTCGCCCATCAATCCAGCCTGTCCAGATCCCTCTGTAGAGCCTCCCTACCCTCAAGCAGATTGACACTCCCACCATGCTACATGTTTTATCTGAAGTATCTCATCTTAGTAAGGTGCTTCACTGTAGAGGTGGGCAGAATCCTTCCAGCAGCTATGCATTCCATCTTGGAAGTGAATTAATTGATATAAAAGCAGGTCCTCAGTGAAGACAAGCTAAATGACCAGCACTGAAGATCCTATTCTGTGTGAGCAGTTTTTATTTGTGTACTATTAAAATCTGTTGAAACAAATAACCACTGAATACACTAGTGCAGACTTTTTTTTGCAGTATTTCAAAGACAGTTGTGTGAAGACTTTCCTTTTTCTGGGGGGGGGGGGGGGGTGGCCTTTGTGTACTATTAAAATCTGTTGAAACAAATAACCACTGAATACACTAGTGCAGACTTTTTTTTGCAGTATTTCAAAGACAGTTGTGCGAAGACTTTCCTTTTTGTGGGGGGGGGGGGGGGATTCATCACTTTCCCATGTCAAAGAAAGTATGTATTCATTCACTTTAAAGATAAGCATATAATAGTAATCTGTTTTAGAGACTTGGATCTATACATGGATCTAGACACATGATCAAACTATAATGGTCTAACGAGCTGCAGCATTTAGGCCAGTGTAGTAGGTGTTGTGGCCATGCCTGAGTTGTGGGGGGGGGGGGGGGATTCATCACTTTCCCATGTCAAAGAAAGTATGTATTCATTCACTTTAAAGATAAGCATATAATAGTAATCTGTTTTAGAGACTTGGATCTATACATGGATCTAGACACATGATCAAACTATAATGGTCTAACGAGCTGCAGCATTTAGGCCAGTGTAGTAGGTGTTGTGGCCATGCCTGAGAGAGCTTTCTGTTGGACAGAAAAGTGCATTTCGGAATCATATGGTCAGAAATGTCTGCTCACTGACAAGCATCAACTAACCCAGTTCTTGTTATCCTGTGAAACTAATGGTGTTTGATTAGGTTCATATGCCTTGATTCGCCCAAATCAAGACCGATAGCACCTCTGCTCTATATTTGCCTATGTAAAACCAGTACTATTGACTTCCTTTGACCAGTTTGTAAGTATTAGTCAGTATAGGGTTTTCTTTGAAGGTTTAACCACTGTCTGGAGTGGAATGCATCACTTAGGAATGTTACCACCCTTTCCC
>NW_010430794.1:2153-3353 GCF_000710305.1 Buceros rhinoceros silvestris
CCCTACACTGTTACATGCAGCCTGGATTTTTAGAGGGATAGAGGATGTTCCCAAGAGTGCTGCTTGTCTGAAGCACTGCATGGCAACACCCGAATTCAACATGTAGCGCTCAAAACATAAGGCAAGAAAAGGTTTTTGGAATACACTGGTGATAGCAAGCAAGACTGCAGCTCGGGGGGAATCTATTATTCTAGGAACTTGCATGATGTTAGTATCACTGGGGATATCATTAATTGCTCACAAAGTAATTGTGACTTTGGGGACTGTTACAGCCAACAGAACAGAGTGCCGGTACCAAATAACAGACAAAAGGCAAGTTAATTGGGAGAATATTAGTTGTGTTTGGAAAAAAAATAATCAGATAACAAACTGGGATCATGTTCTTTAACATGGCCACTGGGAAATTTATTTTATTAAGCAACTGCACTTACTTCATGCTTGCTTTTTTGCAGGGATCCCGCTCCATGTGTGCGCACAAAAAGATATCTAAAAATTGCTTATTCTAAATTTAATATTTAAATACTCTATTTGGGGTGATATAACTCTATATCAATTTAAAAGTTAGCACCCCAAAAATTACAAAATAATTTTGCAGCTAGAAAAGACCAAATTGGGTTTCTCATTCTTATTGTTCATTATTCCCTTAATCCATGGTTCTCAGACAAGTTGTGTTTTATTTCAAGAACAGGAGAATTCTGATGAACTAGGGTCTTGGCTCACCTGAGTTTTAGACTTGCTTTTGTCCATATTTTGCCACTAACTTGAAGTCAGTTGATAGTTCTTAAATATAATCAAACTTCTCAGGAGATCTCTGCCTCCTACTCTTTGAGAAGTGTTTTCTACTTCTCAAATTGTGTAATAAAAACGCAGGTATTTCTTTCTAGTACGTGCAAGATAAGCTTATTCACAGCTTTTTACGTGAATCTATGAAGTTTAAGGAAGGAATTTTCAAGGCCAGTAGAAGGGTCTGTAACACCTTTGAAAAAGAAAGGGTCTTTTCCTTTCAGACAAGCATGTCACACCAGTAGTTTGTGATGGGTTTGTGTAAACAAAAGCAACTGTTAATTTTGGGAGGCATCATAAATGTTCATTTGTTTACTGTTTTCTTATCCTCAATTTCTGTAGAACTCAACTTTCAGGGTAAATTAGGTCTACCGCTGTCATATCAAAGCCAAGCAGTAAAGCAACTGTATATACTCT
>NW_010430794.1:3449-8589 GCF_000710305.1 Buceros rhinoceros silvestris
CTTTCCCTGTGAAATTACCTGTAACTTGCTTCTGTGCTAGCAGAAATTAAGAGCCACAAGAAGTTATCGCTCCTACTTTAAGCCTTTGCTTTCTGTGTGGTTCAGCCTCCGCGAATGGCAGGCAGAACAGCTGGGTGCCTGTGCAAACTGGCTCAACAGGAGCAAGCTGCAGCTCAGCGCTGTGCTCCAGTTGCAGCAAGCTATTCCGAGGCCGCAGTTCAACAGCAGACTGAATCTGGCTTTAGGGCTTCTAATTCTTATCAAGAATACTGCAGCTACAGGATGGTAAGCACTGATCCAGTACAAACATATTCTGCTAACTCAACAGATTTCTGGGAATTTTGACAAGTTAATGTTATTGTTGGGCTTTATGCCAATTTGACTGTTATTTGTTCTCCTATTGCTGTCACGTAACCAGAGTAGGGCATAAAACTATCACAGAAGCTATATTGTCTGCACCACCTAATTTGAGGGGGGAAAAAATGTGGTTGTGTTCATGTCTAATGCAAATCAAATCTGTGTTGCTGTGCACAGATCCAGTATTAATGGTTATGGAACTATAGCTTGAGAATGCTTTCTTTTTTTCTTTGACTGTTGTCTCTTAGCTAGGTGTAGGCAGGATGAACATATATCTTTGCAAAAGACCTTCAGCACAGCTCTGACGTATGTACATGGTATAGAAGCATGGGAATGACATAACATTCTGTAAATTGGAGTGGGACAGAATGAGTACTGTCTTGCATTCATTGTAATTCTCTGCCTCTTGTCCTGTACTCTTTATGTGTTCATCATACCTATCTACTTTATGTACATGACATATGTGTGTAGCCTCCCCCCCAAAAAAAGAAAGTTCATCATGTGAACATCAGAATGAAAATACGCTCATTCATCTCGTCTGAGTTTAGAATTTAATACTCTTAAAGTGTTGGGTTCCCTATATTACTAATGAAACGTTGAGGGGAAAATGCAACTTTTATGTTGCAAGAGAATTTTATGTATATATATCAGTGCAGCACAATGTTACTTGTATAATACTGTGGAAATCAGTAAAATAGCTTTCCTTTGGTGGTGATTTATTATACTTGATCTAAAGGATATCATGCTTTTGCTTCTGTTTACATTCAGTTTTATTGGGCATATAATGCAACATTGTGTTGTCTGTCTGAAATGATACATAACTGTATAACATGTCAGGCTCAGGGTTTTTTTAAAATATCAGATTGAGTCAAACATGAACAATCTAGGTTTTCTCAGGTAATGGTGAGATTTATAGTGCAATATAAGTTACTGAATGATGAAGACTTTTACTGCTTAATTTGTACACGAAGACCCTAGTAGCTGTGGGTGAATTGAATATATGTACAGAAGATTCTTCAAAGCAAATATGTGATGGTAAACCCATGAATATAGCATTCTTTAGAAATGTTCTATGGAAAGCTCGATTAAAATACAGATTTTTTTCTTTTTCTTGAGTGTAACATTCTAAAAAGTTATGCTCAGATCTTAAGAATGACTAAGAGCTTTATGTTCTTCATTTCTCCCTAGCAATTCTGAGACATCAGAGGTTTTCAGCTTTAATAATATCAAGTGGTTTTCCTTTTTTTTTTTTGGGGGGGGGAATGGGGAAGTTGGAGAGGAAGGGGCAAGAAAAGGCCCCATAATAAAAATTGCTCTCTGATGTCATTTTCCCACCTCTTCTGTCCTTCCTTCCCTCTGTACTATAACCATAGTTTATTTGCAGTTTGATCTTTTTCTTTCCATGGCTTGCTTTATTCTAATTTGGGGGACAGGGATGTGAGAAGAAGGGCAGCAAATGGGGAACTGAACTATTAGGACACCTCCTGAACGGCCTGTGGAAATGATAGAGGCTGATTACTGCAGACTTGTAGGAGTCTTTTCCATTATCACAGTGCTCCTGCCTTGAATTTTCCTTGACTGAAAATAGAAGCAACGCATTTAAATACTCTAAGATGATGTGCAAACGTGAAATGCTCTTGCATACACTCATGCATGCATATATATATACGTGTGTGTGTATATTTATTTTATCTTTTTGTTTGGAAAACTGGTTTGAAAAACCATTGCTGTCGTCTTTTATGTGGTTTAGCATCGGCAAGCATGCAAATCATAAAATCACAGAATTTTTTTTACTTTTGTTCTTATTTATAATGATGAAATATCTAATCAACTGCTCTTAGCTTTACGAATTTTGACCAAAATCAATAGGTAGGCATTATGCATAGCGGTGTATTGGCAAAGGAAGAGAGTTCATAGTATTTTTGTGACAGGTACAACTATTTTCAGCTAGTAAAAAGTTGTAGAAGTATCAGTATCTGTTCCATAGATTTGGAACAGAAACTGTTGTATTTTGACTAAAAGGTAATAGACTAGTAGTATGTGTCTTTCTCGTGACCCTAGTGTAATTTGTGTTTGCAAAAACAAGAGTTGTCTTTAAAATTGCCGAAATTAAGTTTTCATGACCAAGTATGGGAACTTCTAAAAGCTGTGATGTACCCAGCCTATAAAGGCTGAAAAAAAAAAAACCAAAGACTAAATAAAATATAAAAGACTAAAAAAGTAAGTTATCAGCAGCTGATTTTTTTATTGGCAAAATGAATTAAACTAATTTATTTTCAGAAACATTTTACTTCATTTGTGCTGTGAAAATTAGATGTTGTCATCTTATTAAGTGTTTGAAACATGCTCTTTGTTTAAAAGTAGATTCCAGGGCAACATATTTCCAGCTTGTGCTAGAGGTCACAATTATACAGAGTGAGGATATACTTTCAGTGGGTTTTTTTAATATAGAAAATAAAATACTATAAAAAGAAAATACTGTCTACCAAGGCTATACGTGTAGAACTCTGTGGTGATTTTTTTTTTTCATTGCAATGACTCCATTCCAAAGACAGAGGAGAAAAAACTTCGTTTGACAGATACTAAGAAGAGTATTTATGGTAAAGTGAGGGTAACTCTACTCTTCAAAAAGTAATCTTGAGTACTTTTCAAAGTGGATAATACTTAGAAGAGGAAAATATGCTATTAAACAAAAGAGGAAAAAGGCTTTCGCTGAAGTAAAGATACAAATATTTATGAACATATTATTTAAAGAATGATTTCTCAGTCTAAAGCAATGCAGTGGTAGACAAAAATACATGAAAAAATCCTGAACACAGACCTTTGAAAATAATAATTAAAAGGATAGTTTGACCATTTTGTTGTTGTAATATAATTAGAGCAGGCATACATATATACGTGAATGTCTTGTGTTTACAATGATGAAAAAAAGGATTTGGAGCATTAAAATACATGAGGAAGCAGCATGTATCAATGACTTGCTTGCCGATTGTAGCAATGTTTACTGTAAGCTTTGAGAGCCATTGGTATTCAACATCATGAAGCTATTTAGTTCCTGTTTTACAGCATTGCATGGGAAAAATCTTGAGACTTTCTGATATTGCAAGCGTGTCTACATCCATCTACCAGCAACTTTTATAGCTTAAACACATTACACCTGTTTCAAATAAGTTCTAATATGACCAATATAAAAAAATCATTTCATGTAACTTTATAATTTATTTGTACAGTAGATTCATACCGGCATTCTTAATAGAGTTTTACATGGTAACTATATTTAGATGTCCTGTCTTGAGGCACTCCAAATTTTGATCTATCGGTTTTATCAAATATACACCTTCTGTAAGTTCAGAACCTGAACATCCCTCATGTTTTATGAAAATTTTGTGTGGATTTTTAAGCACAGGGTATTACTTACATTGTGCCTTATCTCCAATGAGCTTTACCCTAGTAGAGGCTATACTGATAGGAACATGATTGATGGGAACCATATTCCTCCTGAGTTCTTAAAAGAACTACAGCGAACAGACATATAATTTAATCAAATACTTCTCTTTTATGATGTGTTATGATGTTTCATTCTTGATGTTGAATAAACAGACGTAAGTATGTGAACTCTAGCATGGTCAAACTACCTTTTACTCTTTACTCTTACCTTTTACTACTTTACTACTAATGCTATTTGGGCAGATTATGCTTTTAAATAAAAATTTTTAAAAAGGCCATTTTGTTTGGATACTGAATATACTATGATATTTCTGTATTATTAGGGTATCTTTCTGGTCCCCTGCCTTCTATTGTCTGCATATTATACCAGATGGTTTCTGTCTTGGAGCCTGAAGATGCTGTGCTGCAATGTTTTTCTTCATTCAAGCTCAGATTCTGTAATCAGATTTTACACATATAGATCCTTCAGTCTCTTCAGAGGCACACTGCATGTAGTATTGCTCGATTTATCTGTATTAGTTAGCATGGATTATCAAGGCCCTTAGCTGTGAAATGGCTTGTAATTCTTTATATTGTGAGATACTTTATGTTATGGTTATAAAAAAACCTTTTTTGTTGTGAGGATGCTGGGTTATACAAACATTGACTAGAACTCCAATATCAAATAATTTCCAAGCATGAGAATTATGAAGTGAACAATACTGAAAATGCAAAATTTTAATATTGGTAGCTCGAGACTTGAGTAGAAAACATGATAAATACTTGTATGCTGTAACTACTAATACAAAATTTGTGGTATATGATGGGATCTCATACTAGTAGTAGAATCTTTGAGTTACTCTCTTAACCCATTGTTTTCCCAAATTTTATTCCAAATATCCCATTAAAGCATGTTTTTTACTTCAGTTGTATTTGTTTTTCCTGAAATAGTTACATCTAAAGATGTAGCTTTGTTAGCAGTAGTACTGCTTTTTATTCACAATATTGAGAAATGCCAGCAAAATTGCATTTTGTAATCCTCTACAACATTGATGCTTGTACTAAAACACCCTTTCTGTTTGTTTACTGGAGATTCATCAGGCCAGCTACAGATGCTAGTTCTACAAGATCTTCCCTAGAGTAGAGTTTTAATTAAAACATCTCTTTTTACTCCAGATGTCAATGCAACCCATATAAAAGGCAGGAATCTTGCTTTTAGCTAAGCATTTGAGTGTTTAGCTTATCCTAAAGTTTATAACCATAAAATAAAATGAAGCATTGATGAATTTAAAAATGCAACACAAAAAGTGAAAGGTAATTTGAGAAAAAGGGGGGGGGGGGGAATCTTTTTTACAAA
>NW_010430794.1:8607-25950 GCF_000710305.1 Buceros rhinoceros silvestris
AAACACAAAAAAAAATAGAAGATGTGAAAAAAAAGGGGGGGGGGGGGGGAATCTTTTTTCTAGATAATGCCGTCTTAAATTATCATCTACCTGCCTATTTGCTTAATGAAAAGACACGGGTTGAAATGAGTCACGTGATCGGAACTAAACCTAGGTAGCCCAGATTCCTAAAGTCCTTTAATCCCCAAATCACTTTTGATCTTCTACTCCTTCTGCTAATGCTAACCTGCTTGCTCAACACCAGCAGTAGCTAATAACAACAGGTTATCTGGTCCTCAAAAATATTTACAACAAAAATAGATTACTATAATGCCACTGAACACCTGTATTCTCTGTCATCTTTCAACTGCTTTTATAGGCTTAGGCTTCAATTCTAAGAACATGTATGAGAAAAATTCTAGTTTTTTGCCATTATTTTATAGCCATTTCAGAAGTTAAGAACTTAATTGTCTCTCCTATACTTTTATACAACTCTATGACCATAGAGTACAAGTCTACCTAATGACTACTTTTTTGGTGGTGAAGTTCCACATTTCCCAAATCTTTCATCCTTTTCTTGCTCAACCTCATGTATATATGCTCTTTTAGCAATGGGTTTGTAGTTCCTTTGTAGATACAAAGGAACTTAGCTATGGCAGGCGACATGACTGATGTCTGCTTTCAGTGCTCTTACCGGGGGTGAGTGAGAGTTGTGTATGTGTCATCTATAAATGCTTTTCTATCCCATGCTTATCCTTAGCTGCTTTGGGGCACTAACTTGGTAGGTACTGGAAAAAAAAAAAAACCAAAAAAAGCAAAAAAAACAAAACCCCAAATAACATAAGTGCATTTTTAAATTATTTGTTTGATTTTTTTGTCTGTATTAGCTGCGTGTCCTTAGGAGCTAGCAAGCCAGCAAAGGAGGAAGAGTAGGCAGGTCAGTAGGGCAGAACTGCAGCAGCAAGCAGTTACAATGCCTTAGACTGCCAGAGATTCACAGCTTGCGTAAAGAACCATGTTTTAGGAGCATCCAGTAATCTGGTTCAAAATACAGTGTTTTGGATTTTTTTGTGGGATGGTTAGCTTTTTATTTTGAGCACATTGTAAGCTGGATAACAAACTCACGGATAGCTGTAGTAGAAAGAACAATAAACTGTGGTTGAAGATTGGTTTACGGTATCTGGAAGCTAAGATACTGTGGAAAAATCAGCTCACTTTTCCTTTTGAAATTGAAGCCGAAGAAGTTTGCAGGACAGACTTGGCACTTCTCAATGAAGTGAGGCTTTGTGTGGTACCTATTTGAAAACCTGCTCAATATTTGACCTCTGTAAATGTTTTCCCAGGTCTCACAGAGTTCAAATCCTCACTGTAGAAGACTGCTTCAACAGAGAGGTCTGCCCTTTGCTGGTAAAAGGCATTTGAAGCATCTGCTATCCAGAAGCCAGGCTGTTTTACAAAAAGATAAAAATATTCACAGTCCATGATTTTTTCTCATCTAATTCTGAAGGCCCTCCTATTTTCAGCACAGGAGACTGTACTTCATCCAATAATTCAAACGAAAAAATGTGTTTGCAATCACTGTGTTTGCACACAGAACTTTATAAATCCTTAAAACACAGCTGAAGCAAGAATCCAGAGCTCCTAAGCATGTACAGCACTTATATTTCTAAACAAATTATCACAGCTAGAACTCGAGATTCTGTAGACCCTTGGTCACCTAAGAATGTAAGGACCTATGCTCTTTCACATTTCCTAAAGAGTCCTTCATTAGGCTGCTCAGGAGGAGCCTGTGTGCTTTACCAGTTCTTCCTGTAACTGAAAAGTTTGGAACATCTTCAAAATCAGAAATTTAATTTCTCATGTAGCGTAGCTGGATATATGTTTATGTGGTGTGTAGGAAAGACACAGTTTATCTTCAGATTTATCTTAGCCACTCAGAAACCAAAATGACTATGCTAAAAGCCATTCCTTAGATGCTTAAGATCATTTGAAGAAAATGTGGCTTTTTTTAAAATACTGTGTTATTGAAGACTACTATTTCCCTTTGTGTTACATGCATAAACATGCTACAAGCAGCCCAGAGCCTTTCCACATTTCTCAAAATCCTTACACTTCTCTTTCTCCCAGTACCTTCAGGGTGCTACCCCTGAACTTTCTAAACACCTGTCAGTGTGTTTAGCTAATTACCCCTTCACAACCAGATGGATGACAGAAAACGTATTCTTAAGCTGCTTTGGAACCCCACGCAGACTAACCAGCAACCTTAGCACTAGAGGTAACTCTCAAGCTCTGCCTCAGTAGGGACTGTTTGTTCAGTTGGTGATGTGGGAAATTCAGTATCATTAATATTCAGTATTTATTAAAAATGGGCAAAAGGTTCAAAACAGTTGCGGAGGAATTCAAATTATTGCAGAAGCCTCGCTTCCACAGGTTAAAAATTCCAACTCTAAAGTAGTATAAAATAAGGCCCTAATTTTCCAACTTTGATACAGCTAGCTCTTCTGTGTAAGATTAAGAATGACATTAAAATATTTGTATATATATTTCTCTTCCACTATTGGAGTCAACATATCGTATGTGTATCTTAAAGATAAGATTTCACTGTAGAGGAAGGACCTTGAGAACATTTAATAGACTGGAATCTCTGGCCCGCTCTAATAGGAATCCATGCTGGGAGGGGTATTTAGAGCCTCACCAGAACTTCCTGTGTGAAATCCAGTTTGTTGTGTAAAGTTCCTTAGACCGGTTCAGGCATTTTGAGGAAAAAAATTTGGAATAATTTTTGGAGTTGTAAAACAGAGAGGTGCATACATGCTTGGTTAGGTGAGTAAATCAAGCAATTTTCAAAGCACTGTGTTCCTAAGGATTAGTCCTTTCAAGATGTATACATTGTTACTAATGATATCTAAATTTTTCCCCCCGAAATCCTGGCTATACAATGCTTCCAACTGTTGGAGAAATTGGTCAAGTCAACCTGAAAGGCATTTTTTTTAGTTTGCACTAATTTTTTTAGTTTGGCTCTATTTCTCAATCACCTACTTAGCTCCATGAGCAAAGGACAGGCAGGGTAACTTGCATGATAAACGTAGATAATAGCACTCCTAGAATACTCAGTACTAGTCTATTTTCTGCATACTGTCTATTTTCTGTACTTCTAATATGTTGTGCTTAAGGGTTGGCTAGAAATGTATGCTTAGTACTATCTGGCTAAGGAATTTTCATTGGTTCAGAAAAAATAATGATTCCAAGAATAAGTTTACATCGTGTTTTGGGAGATTTTAATGATAATGTTTATACAAAGCTGTCCTAAAAAAAAAAATAGAATTGCTTTTGACTTGAAACTTTATTAGCACAAACCATAAAACATCTGTGTATTTAGATAACTGAAAGATTTTTAAATAGCCGTGATCCTGTTTTCACTGCTTGCTAATGGGCAAGAACTACTGTGGGAAAGTTTTCGCTAATTTGTAGTTATTTTTACACTTATACCTGTATCTACCGGACATATTTTGTAATTGAAATGTAACATTCAAAGTAATTTGATTATACTTTGTAATTATACCTATGAATGTAAGTTTTGTTTTAGTGGAGGGAACAAAAAGTTTTTTCCTTTGAAGTAGGACAGTAGCACTCATTTCAACATCAATGTGCTGAGCAGACAGTCATGATATAGCAAAATACAAAATCCTGAACCTTATGTGAATGAGTTGATAAAAACTGAGAATATAATAGCTCTACGAATAATTTCGTTACTAAGCTGACTGGCTTATATTTCTTTTTCACACCTTCTTGATAATGCAGTTGATCTACATATTACAAAAGGACTTTTTCTTGTCCTTTGTTTTGTATTCTGGGCAAATTTTGTTGTTTGGTTTTTGTGTGGTTAGGGGTGAGCTTTTAGTTCTTTGTTTTGTTTTTTTCATGAGATCGATATTTTGATTGGTTTATGTATTTTGATATAATAGTATTTTTTTATGCAGCACAAAATTTCCTAATGGAATGTGTCTTGGTTTCTGCATGTCATAGCATCATTTACCTTGATCGGCTATGCTACTTGGTATCATAAGAAATTATGAATAAATTGTTCATCATTTAGAGAATCTGATAATAACTATTTGTGGAAACATGAACTGAGACTTCTAAATATGGGAATCTAAGGCTATGTCTGTGGGTTTGTCTTCATCAGCATTTCCTTTAAGGTGAGGCGTGCATGTATAAATCTCACTTGAGACATCTCACCACCAACATTCCCCCAAGTAGCATGAGCCTCCTTCCCTCACAGGATGTGTGGGTCACAAACACACCTCCTCTTCTGGGGCTGAGGTTTTCCGTATTTACACATCCTTCACGCTGGATACAAGTGCTTTTTGTGTTCCTACGCTGCCCTCGCAATCCACATGCTGGTGAAAAAAACAAGCAGACCGTGTGCAGTGAAAAAAACAAGCAGACGTGTGCAGACAGTGGAGGTGTGTGTCCCCCTATTTGTTTCATCATGTGTTGTCACTCCAGCTGCTAGAGGCTGTCCCAGTGCCTGGAGGGGAACGTACACCTAGATGGTGGTGACAAGGTCAGTGATTTCTGTCTTTGACAGGATTCAAACCAGGTTTTGTCCTTCTACTCAATTACTTTCTTCTTTGTCCCTATTATTACAAGTATTTATTATTTCTTTATACTTTTTGGAGATTACTCTTTAAAACCTCTTTCTAGTTTCCTTGTTAGTGTTTAATCTGACCAAATGTTGTAGTCTTCTCTAGCATTATAATTTTGGGGCAAATGCACTTATAGGCACTTATGGATGTTCTCTTCACACTAACTTAACACTCACATGCCTGCCGTATCAGCTGCTGTTATCCAGACCATGTGGATACCTCCACAGCAGAGAACTAAATAATTTTTTTTTCTCCCTCCGTGTATTATGCTCAGGAGGAAGAAGACTCTGAGATTTTAATTACCCAAATACCAGGGAACACGTTGAACTGTAAGAACAGCAACAACAGTAGCTGAGAAAGGAAGCAGAACAAGACCTCTGTCTTTCAGCAGTGGAGACATTTTAGATTTTTTTTTTTCCATACTGTGCTCTGAGGCTCAAGTCATCTTTCTGTTTCACAGTTTTATATACTGCTACCTACATTTACAGATTTTTTTTTTTCCTTTGCAATTTATTTAATTAAGTCTAGCTATTTTTCTTCCTTAGAGCTATTTAGTCACTTGGAAACTTTCTTTCACATGAAGTCGTGTCATATGTTTGACAGCTGCAAGGACTCTTCTCACCTTCCAAGGGGCCTTTGAATAAACTCCTTCCTTTCAGTCTTTTAATAGGTTCTCAACCAGTTAATAACTTTTTATATAGAAATAGCTGCATTCTTTTGTCAAACAAATGGGGAGGGATGGGATGGAGGAGGGAAGGGATGAGGGGGTGGGGGAGGGGGGGAAAGACAAAACTATGCATAATGTTTATTTCATTAAAATAGAAACATTTAAGGAGTCTTAGTGTTGATTTACCAGTAAGCTTCTAAGGGCTCAGGCATTTTTTTGAGAGGTAGGGGAGGAGACAACAAGAGTCTGTCTGTCTAGAAATAAATGACTGAATTGTGATAGAAGATAATTTAACTCTCCAGAGAACCTTATTATTTAATGCTTATAACTTGTCAAAGTATTCTGAAGAGTGAAACCTTCAAGGTCTCAGCTGACAGCTACCTCGTCTATAAATCTTCATGCATGCACCTGTATTTATGTTCCTATCTCTCTGTCAGGAAGTGGAAAGGAATGAACCCCAAATATGCAGGTTTTCTCATAGAAAGCCATTGGAATATGTAACAAGGTACCCCGAGATGTTAATGTTATGGAGAAGATGCTTGTGTTCATTTCAGAGACGTAAGCAACAACTCTAACTAGAAATGCTGGTCCCAAGAAGGAGGAGAGAAGATGCTAGAGTTCTCTTACATTACCATTACTCCTTAAGCTGTCATTTCACATCTGAGCTGAAACAAGTGATTGAGAGGTTTTATCTTTCTGTGTTAATCTGAGTTGGAAAATGCTTTCCAAAGTGTATATTCTAACAACTACCCTCACACCCCACAAAAAAAAAAAATAAAAAAAGGTGGGGAGGGAAGAGGGAAAAATTCTCTCTTCCTAATTCTCTCTTCCTTCCCTCTGCCATCTTAGTATCTCATTTGAGGCTGTACTGTTATCCATTTCCTTTTGGGCTACCTTCAGAAAATCAGCAAAATAATTCACTAGTACTGCATACAGCTGCTTGTAGTCTCGTGAATATTTTGAACTGTTCTACTGACTGAAATTAGCTCATGGAAGAGATCCAGTTAGTGCTAGAAAAGGCACAAGGAATGGAACAAATTTAGGTATGGCAAAAAAGGAAGAAAGGAAGAGCAAAATAGGAGGAGGAGGAGGGAAGAGGGACAAGACCCCCTTTTATTTGCTACATCAAACTGTACGTTTGTTATGTATTTACTAGTTTTCAGGGAGCTGAAATCAGTACAAAGAAGGTAACAACGGAGTTATTACAAGGCAAGCTTTGTGGCTCAGAGAGAAGAGGAGGTATTTGAGTTGCTACTCTTTTGGTATTGTTGGGCTGTTGTCAAAATTATTCATTAGTGTCACTTTGTTTTTACCAAAAAATTATTCAAAAATTCGTGGAGCAGATACTATGCAAGTTATCTAGAGCTGATCAAATGCAACCCCTAGAAGGAGCCAAATGCCACCTGAAGTCTGCTTTTGGAAAAGACAGTGTCCACCTCCTGTCACTTTATACAGACAGAGCACTATAGTTCTCTTAATTTTCCCTTAAAAAAAAATAGCTTACTATGGAATTAAACAATTTAATTCACCCTAGGTATTGTGGTAGACTATCTCTAAAGATATGGTCACTATTTTCTTTAAGGCTTCAATCTTAATGCTGCCACCTTCAAGGTTTGTGTGTCCCTCGTACAAATGAAATATGATGTTTCAATGCAAATGTATCGCACTGTTCCATCATCCCTGCAGAGACAATGAAAGAAAGATACTCTATTGTGTTTAGTGAAAGGAGGATTAAATGGACTCTTAAGCAGACTTACAAAAATAATTCAGTTCCATATCCTGTGTATATTGGTCTTCATCCTCCCTCTCAATTCACCGAGTATTTGGAACATGGGAAAACTAAGAACAGTTTCATGTAGTGTTTATGACCGAGTAGCAGAAAGCTCAGTACAGATAGAGTGTTTGGACAAATGATAAGCCATTACACCTCTATATGTGGAACTTAAGGAACTCAAGGTCTTCAAAGGAAGATGGTTCTTATTTAATTTTTTTCTTTCAGTTTTGTGTGGAGTTCAAGTAAATCTTATTGCAAAGCAAGCAGACACCCCATAGTCCTTTGAAAAGTCCTGTTTAATCACTACATTTAAATAAACCATTTAAACCATTGCTCTCCACGCAGCTAATTATTTCTGGAAATGCGATGAAGTCATCTTTATTTTGTTCAGAAATTTATTAAGGCTGATAGTAACATACAAAACTTCAAAATGAAAGACTAAAGTTCGCCAATTTTTATAAGCACCTACGGGTAGGAAAGAAAAAAAAAGGTAAAACTCAAATTTGCCTGCTATTTTTGTGTATGATGCACGATAAATGAAACAATGTCATATCTTCTAGGAGCGACATGTATACACGTAATCACAATTCATAATAAACCAGAAAATAAAAATCAGAGGGTTGAATTAAAAAGTATATCTAAATTGCATCTTGTAAAATCTCGTATGTTAGGTATTTAGTTGTATCTTTCAGTAGGTGGCATTATAAAGTGCAGCTTCTTTACTAAGTAAAAACTGCTTACTTGAATAGGTAAACCTAGATTTAACAACAAAATATTTAAGCAAAAAATACTAATAAACTATAAGTCTGCTGATTACTAATGTGGCTTGAAAGTTTTCTAATTCCTATTTTTAATCTGACATGCCTACTCATATTACTTCTTACTTATCTACTCCTATCTCACTTGAATGTTTTTATTTTAAAACATATAACTTCACAAGTTCACAAAAACATTGGTTTTGCAAATACATACGTTATTATTATACTGTGAGATTGTGAGGTTGTTTCATATAAATAATAGCTGATACGCAAAAACCCTGACTGATTAGAGTGATGATTTTTTAAATTTTTATTCCTTGTGTTCTTTGGCACAAGTAATAATAAAAAACCCATGAAAGTATCTACCCAGCCATCTCCATTCACTTTAAGTGACTCTTTACATTTACAGTTCCTGATAAGATTCATTATGACATTTTCAGTCCCAACACCCCCATTCTACTTCAGGGACTCCATCTAGTATCTGTAAAACTCAAAATGCTTTGAGTTTTTCTGCTTCTATGTAATTTCTGGTCATTCATTGAAGACAAGCAGAGTCACATTGCCCCCAGCAGGAAAAGCGCAGAACATAATTTCATACTTCTATATCAAGACCAGTGCTGGAATCAAGAAAAAATTACTCTAACAGAGTAATTTCTGAGGAATATATAAAGGTAGCATATAAATAACCAATCTGAATTTAACATGTTTTAATAAGCAAATTTATTTTTTCCTTATCCTTTTGAAAATTATAGTTTATTTTATTATGCACAGCAGCAGTTCATGTAGAGAAAAAAAAGACTTATTTTGCTTTCTAAAATCTTTTTTTAACGTTGGTCAAATAAATTTTTCAGGTTGTATATAAAAAGTGTAGACAAAATTTGTTTTTGTGATAGTGGCTAGAATATTCAACAGTACTAAAAAAATATAGAATATAAATTATACAGTGAGGTGTTCTTTTAAAGAAAAGGTTTTCATTTAGAAGGCGACAAACATTTCATAGGATGTCATTTAGTGAAAAACAGTGGCAATAACTATTTTAGTTCACTTATGGTTTTTATTAATGCTGAATATCATCAATTTTGAGTGGAAAAATTCAATCTCTTTGATCATTACACTCTATAGTCATGTTGACTTTAACCTCCACTACAATTCTATTCAGAATCGCTGTGCCACGATTACTCTTTAAAAACGCAGGAAGCACGGCATGATTTTTTTCCTTACCTTGAGTAAGATTATCTTTTGATAAAATTTTATTTTCAGCTTTTCTTTTAAACTTCTAAATTAAAAGTTCACATAGATAAGTCCTTTGACATACCACTTGATAAGATGGTATAGAACTTATATATATTTTTTAACCTTAGAAAAGTTTCTGCCCAATATCAGAGTGTCAGTTTAAATTAGAATGTTCATTAAAGCTTGTGTACCTTTTTGCACTTTGATATAGGCAAGACACTTGTCTGACAAGCTATTCAAGATTAAACATTTCTTTCTATTAATATTAAAGTCATTGCATCTGTAGTAAGACTTTTTAACTCTTCTTGGATTATATGGTAGATCTAAAAGCTAATTTATTCATAGGTAGTTGGACTGAAAATGTGCTGTCCTTCATGTCAGGCTCTGCTTGATATTTATCTTATTTGTTTGTGTTAACAGAGAGGATATCTTAGTCATTTCGGAGAACAGAGCTAAAGGAGACTGCTGATTTTGCACGTTTAAAAAATTTGATGACGCTTCCTTTGTGACTGTCTGTGGTCACCGTGATTTAGTAGGTACTTAAAAGTTAGCACAGCGCTGGGATTTGTGCCAGGTTGTGTGTCTTGCCAGTTTTGTTGCTATAAGCCTTGGGAAAGAAAATCATAGTTTGAACATGTTCTGTTGGCATGCTGCTGGGACAGTGACGGGTCTGAAAACTTCTTGTAAGTAAAAGTACTTGTAAATCCTACTGCGAAGGAATTTGTGCATGCGCTCTTTCGTACTGTCACGGCATGTGGTCAGCCAGAGTACGTGCTAACCCCCAACACCTGTTTTTCCCTGAAAAAAAGGCTAATCCACATTGTGTGCATTAAGGGTTTGGTTTTATGCTAGGGATGTTCAAGAAGCAGAAGTAATATCTGAGGCTCTCTGACTCTCTCAAGATCTTAGTAGCTTTTTTTAACTCTTGTCAAAATCAAGAACTTTGTTTCATGCAATAGTTAAGAAAAAATGCAATTGGAAGTGTCTGTTTTAGTGGCTAATCTTCGTGAAGGATTCATTGCAAAGTTTAGAATATGTTGTCAAATTACACTGCAGCAGGAGCAGGAAGATATGGGTATTGGGTAATTTTCAAGTCATGATTTGTTATTCAACATTTAGCACGCAGGAACAATTGAATGACAAGAACGTAGTATACCTGCAAACTAATTAGCAAGGAACTTAATTTCTGTAATTTTTTTCTTGTTTTTCAACAACAAAATAAATACTGGGGTGGGGGTGGGGGGGCGCGGCGCAGGAAGAGGAATAAATTATGTGACCTAATTTCCTCGGTTAGTGATCCTTTGAACTTGTGTTTTATGAAACAGTAAGAAAACATGTTGAAAAAAGAAAACTGTGTCATGAAAAAGAATATTATGTCCGCTTACACAGACATCCACATAGATTTCTATAGATACCCAGGAATAGACATGAATATTTAAATTGTATTTATCCTCTGTTTGTGGTTGTAGTGCTTAAACTCAAACTATCGAGTCCTCATCTATATATGACTTACGTGAGCTCAGTTGCTGATATAAAAAAACCTGGTTTCCCTAGGTTTATAACACAAAAGGCCAAGTTATATGCACATCATTACACTTAGGTGCAACTTAAATTTAAAACTCATCTTCTACAGTTACTGACTAAGCATACATTTCAAGACAGTCTAAATTTGCAGATACAAATTGTTTCTGTACAAGTGCAATAAACAAACAAACAAAAATATTAGAGAGCCCGAAACAGCAAATTGGAAAATTTTTAATTTAGTACCTTTCCATTTTTTTTTAATAGCACCTGGGAGTAAAAGAAAAATTTCAAAAGCCTCTACATTTTAGATGGATTTTACTGATTTATACATGCTAAAAGAAAAGCAGAATACCCAATTTCAATTGTAGTATTTTTCTGTCCTCCTAAATAGGTGGACAAAATAAATCCAAACAGAATAAACCTAAATAGGCCTAATAAATAGCCTAAATAGATGCACTGTCCCAAACAGGTGAGCTTTTCTATTTGAGCTCATGTCATTATAAGTCAATTATTTGAGCAGAGATGATTGCTGAAATACAGAAAATCTTATTTCATGATCCATTTTTAAGGATAGCAAGATATTATATTAACCAGAGCAAAAAAGTAGGGGAAAATCACTCTATATGCTGCATAATATTTAAAATAAGTTGCACAGAACTGGAGATAAAGTTAATAGCCATTTACAATACGTTAGTCTAGAAAATGGACTGATTTCTAAAGATGCAAGTGGCATGAAGTATTTAACCCAGAAGCTTAATCACTGAAATGTGGTGAGGTATAGTGGGCAAAGCCTCTCATCAGATTTTGAGACACTGAAATATAGTGGAAAAATAAGAGCCAGTGGCATGCTGACTTACTGAATAAAAAAAGCAGTTAAGAGTTCTAACTGAGGCACGTTCCTTAGCACGTACACTTTTCACCCCCTTGCATCTTTCAGATGTGTAAAAAAACCCCCAAACCCTGTGAAAATTCTAGAGATGCCCCATTTTTTAAAAGCCTAAAAAAACCAAAACAAAAAAACCCTGAAAAATCACACCCAAAACTCACACCAAAACCCAAACAACCCTCAGTTTTCTGCTCTTGGAAAGCCAGTCAAAGGTATTATTCCACTATGTATCAGCAAGTATTCTAATGATTTTAAAGACTATATTTTATATGTCAGATCCATTTGTGATAACACATACATTGTCTAGATGTATTAGTATTGTGTATTTTATTGTCTAGAATATATTTGTCCAAACAGTGACAATCTGACACCAAAAGAAGTTGGGTAATGGTCAGTTGGATTTGTACACTGATAAAAAATTTGCTTTTATAAGTTTTTCTGTTTATGGTTGATGTGCAAGGAATTGTTTAGCAGATTTTTAACAGACTGGTCCTCTCACCTGGCTCTTCATCATTTGCAGTCTCCCTTTGTTCTGAAGCTCCTTACCAAATGGCAGCTGGATGAGGCACAGGATTTCCTGAATCCACACAAACCTTTAGTGACAGCTACCTCAAGAAAAAGAATCTATAATATAAAAATCAGAGTTCATGGTTTACTTTTGGAGTAGCTTCATGTAAGACTATTGTAAAAAGATTTATGAAAAATTAAAACTAGATGAAAATGAAAGTCTTGACTTTCCTTACTGAATTATGCTATGGTCATCTTCTGATTTAATGGCCCTCAGCATCAGTTGAAATTGTTCCTTATATTACTGTATGTAAGTAGGTTAGACTGTTTAAATATGGTCAGGAAAATCTTTCCGCTATAGAGTTAAACAAGAACTTTTTAAAAATTAACTTGGCAAAGTGCTACTTTACCAAAATTTAATATATAGAATCATTGTACTTTGTAGAATCTAAAAAGGAAATGGAAGGGTAAAATACTGAAGAATATATTATTTACTGAATTACCATATCATGATGAATCACCGTATCATTATATGAATTACCAATATTAAATAAAAAAAACCCAAAACTTTTTAAATTCCGCATCCAGACCATTCCTCCAGGCAAACCTGTATTGAACTTGGATGGATGTGATGATCGAAGCCTCTTCCAACCAAATGATTCTGTGAAAAGCAGAATAGTTCAACTTAATTATACTGTCTTTACTTACTATAATTATGCTGAATTTTTATCCAATTTCTTGACATTTACCTGGAACTATAGACTCTAAATGCTACTTTTACAATATTTCTATTTCCTTAAAGACTTCATTTTAACAGAGTAGGATTTTAAAGTTTGGTGGATATCGTAACAGTATTCACAGATAAAATTTAATATACTGTCCAGGTTTGTTTGTATAGGATAAAAGGATAAAATATGGCTACTAGTGAGAGACCAATTTTAAATATCTAATGAGTATCGAGTTACAATGTTAGCCTGATGTTCACAAGTCACTTGAAAAATATAAATCAAATTCAAACATTGGTTTTAACAGCAGTAACAATTATATAATAAAATGCCCAAGTTTTACTGTACGTAGTGATATGTTTTCTTTAGTATTTTTCTTTTTTTTTTTTTTCTTCCTTTCCTGCCTCTCCTCACTCCTCTAATATTTTTTCTTTGCCAACCCTTCTGGTAAAGATT
Source organism: Buceros rhinoceros silvestris (assembly GCF_000710305.1). NCBI lineage: Eukaryota > Metazoa > Chordata > Aves > Bucerotiformes > Bucerotidae > Buceros > Buceros rhinoceros. The sequence continues at coordinate 21,766 of NW_010430794.1, forward strand.
AGGACATAAATAGGTACTTCCAAAGAAAACGTTTTCTGAAAGAAATTTTACTGAATCTTGGCAGAAATTGAACAATTTTGTTATAATTAAGGAGCAGAAGCAAAATGAGCCATTAAGCCACATTGATTTCAAACAATTTTCACTTTTTTTTTGGCTCAGGAGAATATCCTGTGGAGGAAGCTTCATTTGTCTGTCCTCTGTAGCCGGCAGAAAACTCTCCTCAACACACAGAGCTCATGGGAGTAATGTGGTTACAGTGGGAAAAAGTAAAATAAAGGGCTGACTTCTGCAAGCAAAACATTCTGTTACATGAAAACAACATAGTGTTATTCCACATTAAATCAGTCGTCTCGTAGGGATACAATGAAACTTTGGGTTTGCTTCTATACCTACCTACACATGCAGAAAGTGAAATGATGCAGAAGGGTTTTAATAAACATATAATGTAGGTAGGTACATTCAAGCCCATGTTCTGTTTTCTTATGTAGTGAAAAAACTATGTAAGGAAAATTTTCGTCCTGAGAAGGGATACCTCAAAGTACTAGCTTTTTCCTGTCAGTCTAAATAAACAAATGCTTAGAAAATATAGTTGGTTCCTCCAGCACAGAAGTGCTTGTGTATGGGCTGGTTTTTTATATCTTCTATCCAAGCAAGTAAATACCTTTCTTTTCTAAACTTTTAACTTTAAGAAGCTATTTGATTTGTTTGTTTGCTTTGACTACATTTTTGAAATATTGTTTAAGGTTAGAGCTAAATCTGTGTTATTTTGTAACAGATGTTTTCTTTAATGATGATATATTTTGCATGCTATTTTAAATCACTCAAGTAGAATATCAGTAAAAACACGTAAAACATTTGTTAGCTTCTTTTCCACTAGTTCTATTTCGCAGCAGTAGTGATTTGCCTGATTAAGAGATTAGTCTCTGAGAGGAGTATATTTGAATGAGAATGAACTCCAAATGCTCAGTGGTAGCAAGCAGATTATTTTCCACATGGTGGAGGTGGTTCTATTTATTTGCACTTACTTTGATTGCTATATTGTGTGTTACTGTCATGGTTTAAGCCCACCCAGCCGGCACTAAACGGCATGCAGCTGCTCACTCACTCCTACCCCCCTCCGGCAGGATAGGGAGGAGAAAAATAAAACAAAATGCTGCGGGGTCAAGACAAAGGACAGGGAGGTGTCACTCACCAGTTACGGTCACGGGCAAAGGACAGACTTGACTTGTGGAAACAAAATCAATTTAATTTAAACAACAAAGCCACCACCAATTTACTAATTGAATCAGAGAAGGGCAGTGATAAATACAGATCTCCAAAACACCTTCTCCCCACCCCTCCCTTCTTCCTGGCCCCAGCTCTGCTACCTTCACCTCCCAGCAGCAGCAGCAGCACATGGGGACAGGGAATGGGGTTGTGGGCAGTCCCGGTCTGTTCTATGTTTTTTCTGCTGCTCCTTCCTCCTCAGGGGAAAAACTCCTCACACTCCTCCCCTCCCACAGGAGGCAGTGGGAGGCATCCCTCTCACAGGAGACAGTTCTCCACGAACTCCTACCAGCGTGGGGCCTTTCTGCAGGCTGAGATCTTCCCAGCAATGAACCACTCCAGTGCAGGCCTGCCTCGGAGTCGTGGCCTTCTTAGGGAGCAGCCACCTGCTCCAGCATTGGGGTCCTCCCTGGGCTGCAGATGAGGTTCTGCCCCACCGTTGATTTCTAAGGGCTGGAAGGGCTCGGCCTGCTGTCCTCACCATAGGCCACAGGGGAATGGCTGCTCCGGGCACGCTTTCCCACCTCCTTCCTCGCTGTCCTCATGGTTGTCTGTCTCAGGGCCTACTGCTCTCCAGAAGAAGAACCCCTGAAACACAAGAACCAACCCAACAGGTATTTTTCCTCTTAAATATGTTTATCAGAGAGGTGCTTGTTGGCTCGGTCTTGGCCAGAGGAGGGTCCCTCTTGAAGACTGAGGTGCTAGTTGAAGCTCCTTACAGAGGCCGTGCCAGTAGCCCCCTGCCCCGCTACCAATGCCCTTCCAGACACAACCCCAACCCAATTACTGTTTGGTTTACTGTATTACTGCTGTAAAATATGCTGCTGTGGTTGCAAAAACAGATTTTCTGTTACACAGAGAGGACCAGAGGTTCAGGTGAAATGGAGAAGTATTATAGGGGCTTTTAAGGGTCATAATGAGTTACATGCTAGTTCCTGAAATGACTCTACAGCTTTGGTGACAACATATACATTGAGAATTATTGATCATCTTGTGAAACGCTGTGAGATCTAGAACAAAATTTCAGCAGTTTTTTCTTATGCAGAAGACTGCATACGACTTCATCATTTTCCATCATCAGTCTCTAGATCCTTTCTTACGCTGTCAGCTGTTTGTTTGCACAGAACCTCACAGAGCGGCGTGCTCTGCAGGGTGTTTTAGTGCCGCAGTGTCGTGCACAGCGGGCAGCGTGTGTCCATGACAGGCCAGGGCAGCCTGGAGGCACCATGTACCAAAACTAGAGTGTTAGTATCCAGGTAAAAAGCTTCACTAATACTGTGTGGCATCAAATTTCTAACCGTAATTTATACTTATGTCTCAGTTGCCCTCGGAGGAGCTCTGGTAGAATTTATTTAAATCTGCATGATCTTTTATTTCCTAGGGATAATATATAAGAGAAAACACCTCTTTCCCCATTCATAATACTTTGGAGTTAGGTTTTTTAACTTACTGCAGGGAAGTATTTTCTCTTTTTCTTAGATCTTCACGGTGGGAACTTCTGAAGGAAAAGAATCTTTCTTTTCTTACAACACTCCTTCAATTTGAACTCCAGCACCAAACAAACAAAAGCTATCTTCTGATTTATATAATAGTATGGTGTAAAACGTCCTGTGTGAGCAGAATTTATATGAAACAAGTTAACATTAAATCAGTATTTTGCAGACTGTGGGTATGTCATTAAGGGGTAGAAGCAGCATGAGAAGTATTTGTTAAGATATCAACTGTCTCCCAGAACCAAAACCAAATAGCTGTGTCAGCGCAGCCCTATGCCTACGCTAATTAAGAATAGGGATATGCTTTCAGAGAAGAGCTTGGGAACAGCAGCATTAGTGACATCGGATCACGCAGCGTTGCCTAAGTAAAAATCTTTGCAGATTCCATCAGTCATACTGCATTAACAGTCTCCACAGAGGAGTTGGAAACCTTCAAGTGTCACAAGAAATGTAGCTCCCCGCCTAATGTTATTATCTAGTGCTGAGAAGTACTGTTATTACATTGCAATATGCAAACCCACTGAAAGCCATTATATCCAGTCTCTCCCAGCCATTGGGTCTATACGACTTACTCTAGGAGGAGGAAAGCTTTACAAAATGCAGCAATGGGAAAATGCATTGCTGTGCTCAGGCAATAGCCCCAACATGTCCCAGAATTGTCCAGTTGATTGTCCGGCGTTGTACAGAACTGGGGAGGGGTGGGGGAAGGGTGTACATATATGTATATGTTTCTTGTTGCTACTTATTGAGGCATCTGTCTCTCCTTCCTTTTTCTTTGACTTCTTTTTCCATTCTTAGCATAGTATGCTCTGTGTGATGGTTGACAGTGCTATTTTTTAATTTAATCAGTATTATGTATCCAACAGTGTTTACAAGAGAATATACTGAGGTTTAATGTCTAATATAATTAGCTGAAGCTTAATCTCAGAAGCTAGATGAGGAAGAAACCATGCTTTTCTAGTGTTGCCTGTGTAGGCATTTTTAAAATGCCTTTTTTTTTACTGCCTCTTTCAGTTTTTCTTTCCTTTTAATTTTTTTTCCCTCAAAGCATAAACAATGATTATTTGAAAGGCTTTAAAAACAACATAAAATATATGGTTGTGTATTACTTGCTGTTTCTGCTTTCATATGCTTATGACATGGCAAAATTGACATGTGTAAGTCAATGTATACACCAAGTCAATTTTCCATGCATAAAAAGAATCTAAATTAAAATGGCAGCTTGTAAACTCAACATGGCGTGTGACAGGTTGATGAATAGTAAATAAAGCCTAGTAATAAAAACCAATTAATTTCAAGTCTGCAAATGTATTGAAGTAGTTGATCTGGCAAACAAAGTTGTTGTCTCATCTTCAGAAAATGAGAAGTTAATCTGAATATTGCCCAGATAGGTATAGCTTGTTATCGCTGAACAAATTGTAGGGAA
>NW_010430794.1:26022-52049 GCF_000710305.1 Buceros rhinoceros silvestris
TAGGGAAAAAAAAAAAGTGTATACTGTTACTCTAAGAAAAATTGGGTTTTGTATCTGAACATGCAATGTTTTTCAGAGAATTTCTGATCAAAAAATAATCAAGCCTTTCTTAATTGCCATGGGATGAATACTTATCATTGCTAGCTAATCCTCCATTCTTTGAAATTAGTTCTTAAATTAGAAGAGCAATATCTAGACCTTCATGTTCATTAAGGCACATTAATAAGCATTTAAGACCAAATTCCTTTTCTTTATACACTAGACATCTGCATATGTGCTCTGTAGCACTTAGATTTATTTTCTGTTTCCAACTTCAGCTGTCTGAGTTTGCTTCTTGAAGCACCGTCACACCACAAACACAATATATTAGAAGCACTTGTCCTGTTTATTACTGGAGCTGACTGTAATTTCTTTTCCTTTTGGGAATTCTTCAAATTGGTGTAAATATTTATTCAAACCCTGATCTCATCTGTGTGACAGCTTTCTGTGGACACATTCATAGCCCTAAGAAATGGTGTCTCTTATTTTCAAAAACATAAGATAAAACTTGAAAATTCCTTACGGGGCAGAGGCGGGAGGGGGGGTGTGTGCAAGCAGCCCTGCACCTTTTAGAAATACATGAATTTGTTAAAAGCCTATTTGTGTATTTTTTAGAATATTATCAAAGCAAGTATATAGCTGTGTTTTGTGAGCAATAGAACCTGGAAAATGCTGTTTTCAAATTCTGCAATATATAAACCTTTTATTACATTTAAATATAACTTGATGATTTATTCTAATAAAGAAAAAACTAGTTGAATGATGCAGGTTGGTTGCAGATATTAAGCCATGTACTATTAATGCTGGTAATTAGTAGTCTTAGAAATGTTTTTCTTTATTGTTTTTCTTAACTATTACATAACAGCTCTGACTTGATGAACCCTGAGGTATATCAGGCAAACATTATACATTCAGCATAGTATAATTTCTATTTGGTGCTTTTTTATAGTTTAAAAGTTATAGGGTTCGTATATATCATGCAGACTGAGTTTTATAAACCTCCTTTTAGTTTCAAACTACCCTGAGTAACAAAGTTTATGGAAGATGAGAATGAATAGCTGCAGGAAAGGCTAAAATTAAAAAAAAACAAACAAACAAAAACCCCCAAAAACCTAAACAACCAAAACCCAACATGCCTGCAACACAAAAACATGTACCCACATACGTAATGTTTATACAGTGGTGCATTAAGGTAAGTGATACTATAAGCAGCATATACATTAGTAAAATTCTAAAAGCTTTGTAGCATTTTTTTTTTTAATTTCCACTTTGCTTTCAAACATAAAATTGAGGCAGGGATGACAAACTCAGATTTGTGATTGGGTGATTATGTGGCTGAGGTCTGAGAATAAATACAATATCCAGACTATTTCAGTAATTCACAGCTTCATCATATGATAATGTGCTTTGGATTTTATGCATCTTACGTAGTTTTCTCCTTTCCTGGTACTGAGAAATGTTAATGAAACGTAAACCTTACAAGGTTAAAACCTGATGTACAATCATCAAGAAACAATCCTATTTTACAGGATATGCTCTAATATATTGTCCAGTATTCCCCTTTACTTTGCTATTTGGTATGTTGATACCTATGCTGTTATTTAACAAAATATGAAAGTATGTATTCTATTTGATGATGTTTAGAATTACCAAATGCTTAAACGTCAGCATAAACTGTAGCTGTAAGAAAGAGTTTGTGTTATTCTTAATCGTAAGCCCGATTCAAATAATTATCTTCTGTTTGTCATCTGCTCTTATCCCTTTAATTTTCAATTTGGAGTTTGTGTCTGCTGTTCGAGACTCCCACACCGTTCTGTGTCCAGAAGCCAAGCGATTCCAATGAGACATCATTTCTGAAGAAGAGAACTGCTGTGATAGCAGTAGTACCAGCCCCTTTCATATGCTTTTCTTGTATATTAAACTTTCTAAATAGTAGTCAGGAGGAGGAAAAAAAAAAAAGTTAGCCTTCCATGTTTCAACAGGAGGAAAACATGCCAAGCAGAAAGTGAAGTCATAAATTTCTCGTATTGACTTGCTCTGCTGCTATCTTTATATCTGTCAGCAGGTGGTGCTGAAATGCAGAGTAGTAGTCACACGCATGAAGTGGAATAAAGAATAATGATTAGAAAGAATCTGTTTTGTTCTCTGGGCTGTAGGAGGTTTGGTTCTTTGGAGCATTTTAAGTTAGGTTTTTAAACTATTTTTTTTTTTCTAAATATTAGTTAATTGTGAAAACTATAGTTCAATTTTCTTTTGCAGCCAGTGATACTAAGTATTATTGTAAAATGAAAATCATTGCCACACATGCACTGGTTTTGTGACAAATATGACAATAAAGGACATGCAGGTGAAACGAGAGGGGCATACGGATTTCTGAACTGAATAGTTAAAGTAGCAGGGACAGCGAACTCATTCCCATGATACTTGCCATGGATCCCTTAGGAAATTTTACTGGAAAACCATCAGATTTACACAGTAAAAATTATAGAGGAATGGTGCCATCTAGGGATTAATTTTCTTATTGCTCTGTTACTATTCTTCCTCTGGATGTGGGCAGGACGTAAAAAGTGAGCACTGCTGTTAAAGCAACAGTCCTGCCCTGTGTGCTGCTTCTGAACCATGATATATACTGGAAAATGTCAGTGCCATTTAGGAAAGCAGGAGGACTTAAATTCTTCTAAATCTTGACTTTATTTTCTCTTTTTGGACAGAAGCAGCTCAAGAAGTAGCTAAGTAGAAGCAGTGGAGTGTGGGATGCTGTTGACAAAACTGCACGTGCTGTTGATACAATACTTACACAATTGAGTAGTATTTCCCCTTCTGTCTCATTCAACACATCGGCTGGTTTAATAGGATAATTGTCTTTCTAGTAAACCTTTTAATGTAAATTAATTGTAAATCTCAAGCAGAAACTCCCCCTAGCTGCAGTCCCACTGTCTTCAAACTTTAAATGGGGTTAATGGCAATTAATCAAATGAGAGAAAAAGGAAAAGTGTTTCCTCTTTTTGCCACTCCACATTTTTATTTACTCAATGGTATTACATGTGAGTATTTTGTTCAGCAGCAAGAAGATGATCTTGCACTGGAGAATGTGAATGTAGAGGTGAAAGTTGAGTGGTGTCTAAGGATTAATGGCAGGAATATGTATGTATATATCATTAGGGTTTCAGGGGTTTTTTCAGATAAATTTATAAATGGAACTGGAAGATGTATTGTCCTAGGTAATATAAAACACAGGTAATTCATGACTGGCAGAAATTAATGCCTGAAAAAATCACAGAATCACAAAATATTAGGGATTGGAAAGGACCTCAGGAGACCATCTAGTCCAGCCCCTCTTCTAAAGCAGGTTCACGTAGAACAGGTTGCACTGGGTCACGTCCAGGCAGGTTTTGAATATCTCCAGAGGAGACCCCACAACCTCTCTGGGCAACCTCTTCCAGTGCTCTGTCACTCTCAAAGTGAAGAAGTTTTTCCTTGTGTTCAGATGGAACTTTTTAGGTTTTGACTGTTGTCTCTTGTCCTGTTGCTGGGTATCATTGAAAAGAGTCTGGCACCATCTTCCTGATACTCATTTTTTAGGTATTGATAAGTGTTGATAAGATCCCCTCCCAGTCTTCTCCAGGCTAAACAGACCCAGTTTAGGTTTTGACTGTTGTCTCTTGTCCTGTTGCTGGGTATCATTGAAAAGAGTCTGGCACCATCTTCCTGATACTCATTTTTTAGGTATTGATAAGTGTTGATAAGATCCCCTCCCAGTCTTCTCCAGGCTAAACAGACCCAGGTCTCAGCTTTTCCTTATTAAGAAAGATGCTTCGGTCCCTAATTGTCATCATAGCCCTCTGATGAACTCACAAGTAGTTCCTTGTCTCTCTTGAACTGGGGAGCCCCCAAATGGACACAATATGCCATATGTGACATCGTTAGGGCGGAGTAGAGGGATAGGAGAACCTCCCTCAACCTGCTGTTCAAACTCTTCTTAATGCACCCCAGGATACCATGGGCCTTCTCAGCCACAAGGGCACACTGCTGGCTCACGGTTGACTTGTCCACCAGCACTCTCAGGTCCTCCTCAGCAGAGCTGCTTTCCAGCAGGTCAACCCCTACCCTGTATTGGTGCATGCGGTTATTCCTCCCTAGGTGCATCCTAGATGCAGGATCCTACACTTGCCCATGTTGAAACTCATTAGGTTCCTCTTTACCAAACTCTCCTGACTGTCCAGGTCTCACTGAATGGCAGCATAACTTCTGGTGCGTCAGATGCTCCTGCCAGTGCTGTATCATCAGCAAACTTGCTGTGGATACGCTCTAACCCTTCTTCCAGGTCATTGATGAATATGTCAAAAAGACTGGACCAGTACTGACCCCTGGGGAACACCACTAGCTACAGGCCTCTGACTAGACTCTGTGCTGCTCATAACCCTCTGAGCTCTGTCATTCAGGCAGTTCTCAGTCCATGTCACGGTCCACTCATCTGACCTGCATTTTCCAAGCTTCCCTGTGAGCATGTTATGGGAGATAGTGTCAAAAGCCTTGATGAAGTCGAGGTAGAGAACATCCACTGCTCTCCTGTTTCTTTCCTTATACTAAGATTCATTACATTTTGCTGTATTTGTTAAATGCTTTGTTTGTTTTAATTGCATTGCTTACAAATGAGCATATATATTTCTTGCAGAGGCTGTGGCTTGCTTACTGGCCAATGCAAGCCTGAGAGTACATGTGTTAACCTACTTTTATCTTAAGTTTTTCAAATAGTGGCAGTCTAGTTCTAGAGAAGGCAACAGATGGCCTATACTGAGAATTAAAAGGTGATTTTTGTGTTGTGTAATTTAGATGGGTCTGTATTGGCCCAGCAGATCATCCTAGGTACTACACTGTTTCAGCACTTCTAGTCTCACTCAGGTTACCTTAGATATTGACTCTTGCAGGGTGACAGACAATCGACATTAAATTGCCAGTGCTTTCCAGAAGGAAAGGAGTTCCCCAGAAGTGAAGACAAGAGTTCATACAACCTGATGAAGTGGCTGATTAGATGTACTTTCCAGACCGGCTGTACTGTTGCCAAGCGGTTTACTCTATTCCCACCACAGATTAGCTCTCCTAGTAACATGTTCCTTTTCTTACAACCCATTCTATCTCCTTTGCTTTCAGCAACTATTCTTCCATGCATTTCATTTCTCCCCAATATCAGGAATTCTATGTTCTGCTTACCTGAGATGAAATATAATAATAAATATTTAAAATTATTTCCCTACTTTCCTTTCTTCAGATTTTCTGCAGAGCTTTTCCTGACTTGGATCAAGAGTCAGGAGCTAGCCAAACTGTTGCAGGATAAAAGTAGATGGTCACAGTCTGATGCTATTTTTCACTTGTTTTGATAAAAAAAATGTGTCATTAGTGAATACATGCACGTTGCAAACCATTGGAGGCAAAATAATACAGAAATAAGCTCTTTTTCAAATACATTGCAGTTTTGTTTTCATGGGCTGTTGCGGGTGCAATGAACCATCTGAGACAAGTGTCTACGTGGAAACCAAATATTATTTGACGAGATATGAAGATGAGGAAGCTGTTAAAAGGAGATGAAGAAATATTAGATGTCTATCATTAAAATAGAATCATGCAGACTTCTAAAGAAGCTCAGTAATTTACAGCAAAAAAATTAATCATGAAGGTTACAAGCTTTTTATTCAGGGATTCATTCTAGTTTAAGCTCTGTGTATCAGCGCTCATATAAACTCTTACATCAATTACAATGTCATATCTGAAGGGAACTAAACACCCCAATGTCAGAAGAATTCTTATCCCATATCTTATATTTTATCTTTAAAGAATTGTTAAAAACCCAGCTGCACATTAACCACACTTCTCATGTAACACGTGTTATCTACTTTATCACTCTTGACCTTATCATATGGTAATTTTCTAGCTTTTAAGATGTAATTTTTGAGATTTTCAGAGGTACTCTCAGTTTCTTCCTAAGGTGCTTTTGCTGTCTTAAGTAGTATTTAAATGATTTACTTCTAGTACTTTCACTCTATATTTCAAATGTTGATTGCTTGCTGAACTCCTTCCTTGATGTATGAATAGTAAACAAAGCTATAAAACGCTTTAAATTTAATTTGCATCAGCTTCTAAAGTCAGATTATTTCATATTGCAAAGATGAGTTTCCAAATCTTCGCTACATAAACTATAGAGAACATTTAATAAAATTAAAAATAACTCAAATACTTTACTACTTAAAGACATATGTTGAAAAGGCTTTGGTTACCAGTGATATCACTGAAAATTATTCTATGTTTTCTTGGGTGATTTATATATAAACCTTTCCCTAGAAAGAAAGAAAAAAGTGTATTTCTTTTTCATGATCTACCAATTTTATCAGTACCTTGTTTGGTGTCTTTCTTCTAATACAAGAATTCTCAAATAATTCAGTTGGTGTTCTGATATTTGCCAAAATCCATATGAATTTGTCCAAAACACTTTCCAGAATTGCAGATAAAATCTGGGCATTTTAAATATGGTTTAATTCTGGTGCCTTCAACTAAGAGTGCAATTAAAGATAAGAAATGAACAATAAGAGATTTCATTCAGCACATAATTATTATTCAATGTATAGGTGACTAATGATGAGAACTTGTCAGGCGTGACTTGCAAAAGTTGTTTTCTTAATTTCTCCTCAATTACTACTTACAATGTCATTATCTAGTCTGTTCCTGGGCCAATTAATTGCAATAACTCTGAGCTCCTCCAAAGTATTTCCTAGTCCCAAAGTTTTTTTTCTGAATAACATGTCCTTTCTATCAACATAGTTGAATCACCTATGATCATCTGGCTTCCCAACATTGCAGCTTCTGCTTCTGATGGAGTATGGCAAATGCGATTTTTGCCCTGCATACAGCCTTTCACAATGCTGTGTTCTTCTAGTCAGCTGTTTCTTAAATATAATTTTACATCTCTGGCTCATCAACTGCCTTCTACTTGGAGCTAATTGCCCCTTAATAATCATTCATATCATGAAACCAGCACACACAACTGATCTTTTTGCGATATCAGTTACTTGTTACTTTTTTAGACTAGTCCTTTAACTCATCTCCTCATGCAACCTGGGCCCTTGGTGAGAGTTTTCTGTAAGCATCCTCAGCTGCTCTGTTGTTCCTCTTTAAAAACTCATTTCTGGGAGGGTTAAACAAACATGATAGCTGTTATCTGCACATCTGCTAAAACCATGTCCAACACTGTTACCTAAAATGCTTTGAGTGGAAAGTGGTTAGAGATTACTCCTATTTACAGATCTTGGTCATGAGGCAGGATTTTATGCTCCTTTTTCTGACCCAAGAACTAGACATCCTAAATGACAGCAGAAACAGAGTATTTAGAGTGTCTAGTTGCCTCATGGGATTGGAGTTTTGGACAGAAAGAGGCTGCTCCAAAGAATAGTTTGGTAACAACTACATTAATTTGTCTTTGGAGGAAGTGTATCTTTTTCCTATTGACTGTAGAGGAAGTCGAAGTAAACCAACTCTCCAAATAGGGTGCTAAAGGTATCATGATGTGTTCTCCAGGGTTAATACTGATCTTTATAATGTTTTGTGTTTTATTAATGATCTCAGCATTATGTCTTAAAGTTTCTGAGCCAAAAATGGACTTTGGAAATTTTTATTTCCAAACGGTGCTTATATAAGCTTATCAACTTATTGGCTGTGTCTGTGAAATGTTTCTAAGCTCATTCAATTCTTACATTGTGACAAGGAGAAATTTAGTCATTCTGCACGTCCTATCTACTTGAATTATTTCATTAAATGTTCAAGAAAATTCTGTAGAATACCCTAGAACTTAGTGTAAGCTATATACAGGAAAAGTGTTTAGTCCTAGATAGTCTAAAAAATATTAGTGTAAGGCAAAAAAAAGTTTGAGCTCATAAGTGATTATAGGAGCTTTCAGAACCACTAACAGAGGCCACTTACAGATGGAGAGTTGAAAACAAAACAAATAAAAAATGTGAAAGATATCAGCCATTCAAAATACAGTGATAGCCATCAAGTGAAAGCTTTGTTTATTTAAAATGTTCTTAGTGTTCAACTGCTATATCTCAATGTTTTTTGTAGGTCTAACTAAAAATGTAGTCTCAAAGAACAGAAACAAGTGAGCTGTAAAAAAGGACATGCCTTATTTCAATACAATATATTTCAAATTCTCAATACCCCCATCCAAAAAACCCCCACGTTATCCCATTTAGCCAAGCTCACAGTAAAAGATAATTAAATCAATTGCATTTATTAGGGGGACTTCTAGACAAATGCTATCCCACAATTGATCAAAATTAATTGAAAATTTTAAGGTTCTATAAATAAAACCAGAAATTCAACTTTTATTGCTTATGAATATTGATAATTTTTAACAATTAAAATATGTGTAGGTAGCTCTAGAAATATTTCAGAGTTGTTTTAAAATAGTAATGATAGTCCACTCTTTTTGAGTTAACCACAATTTGTCACCTTATGATTTAATGATCCTGAAATTAACTTCTGTTGTCATACAGCGAGGCTTGAAATAACCTGCATAACAATAACAGAAGTAGGGTTACTTTTACTATATCTACTGAATCTGGTCTTGACCAGTTCTTCCAAAGCAGTCCCACCTTCTAGGTTACTACAATGCAGTCCCAGTTTGTCGCATTAAAAGTTACGAGTTTAACTTTTGCCTACCAGAGCCCAAAAGCCTTGCACTGAAACAGCAGCCTCACAGAAGCAGAAGAGAGTTTAAGCATTTGGCGTTTGCCTGCCAGAGCCCAAAGGACTTGTGCTGAAACAGTTTTGCAAGACCAATAAAAATAATAAAAAGTTTATTAAAGCAACAGATATAACAGATTCGGAATTGTTGTTGATAAGTGCTCTAACCACAGTAGGCCTTGTAACTAACAAAGAATAGTAATGCCAGCAAAAAGGAAAGTATCCCGGGTATTTTCACCATGTGGTGAAGGTACAACTCTTACCAAGAAGGCATCCCTGTCTTGGGTGGAGGAAGACGAGTACAGCCTGTCAACCATACCTACTAAGTCTTCAGTCTTTCCCCCCAAGCCAGGTATTACCCCCTCCTAGGTAACTCTGTCCCTGCCTCTTAAGTGGCTTTTAGCATGATTTGGGTGAAGAGTTGGGTAGCATAGTCTAACAGAATAACACAGAATAACATAGATGAATAACATATTTTAGCATGTACTGCTCAGTAGCATATTGAGGGGCATGAATTTTAATATTCATTTTGCAGCTAATTAGGCAAAGTTCTTCACTCGGATGCTGGGACCTTCACCTTTAACATTTGCTTGCTTGCTTTGCTTAGCCAAAGCAGGGCTGTCTTATTTTCACAAGACTCCCTCCTTCAGCTATTATTTATGCCAGCTCAAGGAATCTCCACTCGTGGAGGTAACATAAGAAATCTCATGCTTGCAAAAATCTTGTGCAGAATTCCCACACCAGTTTTCCAGAATTCATGGTGTTTCAAAGTTCTTAAAATCATTCTGGACACAAATGTGCAACTCCTGGAAGCATGTCAGACCTTTCAGTCATTTTTCACTTATGAATTTCTAACTGGGTCATTCTTTTTTGTATTGTTGTTGCTCTTCTGATGTACGGAAATGTTTGTATTTCTGTAATTCCTTCTTGCTAATTACCCATTTTTCCTTTCTAACACTCATACATCGTGCTTGTGCAAAATCACACGGTTTTGGGTGATCAACAAGGCCATGATGCAGCCTGACTTGAAGTATCTCTAGCTTTACCATAAACATATTTCCAGGAAGTAGATACAGAAAGGCCGGCACTACAGTATTTTTTATAGACATCGTTTTGTAGCTGAATAGTTTCCCTTTCTGTAGTAGATGTCTCTTTGTGTGCAGCTGGGACCTCCACTTTGTAATCAAAGAAAGGGAAAGGAACAGCTTTCAGGCTAATGCAAACTCAAGTTCTTGGGCATGTTAAAATCCCTCTCAAGCTACTCAGCCACTTCACAGTCCATTTTGGCTCCTCACTATAACAAGAAGTTCCTTCTGCCCTGCTCTGTTTGTATAGCTATGATTGTTCTTCTGCTTTCCCGTTCTAAAACTTCATTCTTTCCATAAAAGTGTTTTTTAAATTTTATTTAGAAGTGACAGGTATAACATGCTCCCATGCTGATTTTAGGAAGAACACCTACAGAAGAAGTCAGCTCATTCTCACAGGAGTCTCATCTAAGGTTTCGAGTTGAATAAAAACCAAAACACACACTCACAAAAAGAAACTAATTACTGCTCTAATTCAGCTGGACCGCTTCAAAAAATACTGCAAACCTTTCATGTTGTGAAGCAAACATGCCGGAAATCCCTGTGGTTTCAGGAGGAAAGAAAATTTACAGATTACTGTTGCAAGATATTCGGGCAACTAAGGAATTCACTTCCAAGAAATGGTGCCATTTATTATTAACCATTAGATAATATTAAACCCACCAAACCCTTTTTACCTAACATTTTTTCAATTAGACAAGGATTTCATAAAATGTTGAGTAGTATTTCTGAGAAAATACAAATCCCTAGCTACTGCTGCAGTTGAGAAAAAAACAGGCCAGTGCACCCTAAAGAGTGGCTTAGATGAGCAGTAGAATCATTAGTAATTTTTGTTTCTTTTCAAAAGGAAAAAAAAATATTTCATGACAAACTCTTAACCAGAATTTTATAAAAGAAGCGGAACAATTGTCCATATCTGCTGGTAGTTCACTTATGGAAACACTGTGTCACTGTATTGTTATTGTCCGCAGAAGTCCCTGGCAGCCACTCACTCAGAAAGTACAATACAAAGGAGAAAATAAAGACAAAAATAACTGTATTAAATTTGTCTACCCTTTAAATAAAGTTATCATTTTCCCCACAATCTGTCACAAAATAATTGTTTTGCTATCTAGGTGTAGCAAATTTTAACAGCAAGAAACTCATTATTTAAAAGACTCTTAAATTTCACATTTTATCTCATTTAATGGCAATCTTTCAAAGTCTGTTCCTTTATTCTGCTAATACCACTGACTAAACTGCTAGCAATGTCTGATTACTTATTTGGGTTGATGTTCATTGCTGAAGAAAGCTGTAGACCAACGTGATCTTGTTTTTGTTTTCGTGGCATTTTTAGCACAATATTCTTGAATACTTTTTACATACATTGTCTCAGGGAGCTGAGTGTATCTGTGAGGGAAGGAGAGAATAAAAAGCCCATTTCAGATATCCATTTAGGTACGGGGCTATGCTTAAAGGCTAACTTCCCTGTACTTAAGTCTGAAAATTTAGATATTTTTTTCATTTTTACTTTTTTTGCCTGTGCATACTTTACCTGGAAAGTCTGCATTAGTCTGGAATGGATCTAGAAGTACCTGAGTGGGTGGTACATGGCCAAGGCAATACTAGTTTCTTCCTTCATATGTCATAGTAAGACAAAACCTGGCTGTTCTTATACTTTGAAATTCTAAAATAAATCATATCATAATTTTAAAATACATGTACTGTGTTATACATATTTATGCCCATCTGGAAAAAATAGATTATATAAAGTTATGTTTTAATGTGTAGGGATCTGTGTAGCACTGAAAAGCACAAATACTGCCCTCAAATCTTGGTTAAATATGTGTAAATACTTACTCTAATATTTTATGCACTTACGAAAAAAAGCACATAACCATCTCTTCATCTATCTTATATTCTCTCTATTTTGGTGGGATTTACAAGCAATGCACCTTTAAAAAAAAATAAATCCCATATTTCTAGGTTAAGTCTTAGAATTATTAGAATTATATTGAAATAAGTGATTGTTTAGTGTTTGGAAATTTTTCTAAATGGCTGCTTCTAGCTTCTGCTGAGAGTGAATTATTCTTTTAACCAGTGAAAGTTTTTTGGCATAGTTTTGTATACTATTCTATATGTATCATATTTACAAAGCAGTTAAACAACCTCATAACAGCATAGTATGTTTCTTACTAAACATTCACATGACTAAGGATAACATATAATTAAATTTTGCAATTTTTTATTATTCAGTGTTTATTATATATATCTGTATTTTCATTGTCGTTAATATGCCTTCATAACAAGTTCTAAAATCTGCTCAAGCCACTAAATTTGCATTAAGGCATCTTGTACTGTAGTTACTCATTCGAAAGATTAAGGTTTTTATTTAGATGTTGAAGGCTTCATACCTTTTCTCATCATTAGGTATGGGTTACTGTCTCTGTAAAAGGACTTATATTAAGACTTCAACCTCCTCCTCTTCCTCCCTGCTGGCAATGAACGGATCCTTTTAAATACTCTGTATTTGTTCCCTGAAGACTAAGTAAGTTTCTGAAATGGCTGCTTGTAAGGATGTAAAGGTATTTTGGAGCTGCATAAATCTAAAGGGAGTGTGTGCAACTCAGTTTGTTGGAGGTTTTTTTATTTTTTTAAGTGAAATAAAAATCTGATCTTAAAACAGTTTAGGTGGAGACTTCTGTACTGAATTTTTCTGAGGAAAAATACATTTTAAACAAATAACCTAATGTTATTCTTAGAAGGGGCTGGTGTACTTGGCCTTGGGCAGGAGATGGACAGGGAGAACCAACAAAGTGCTGGGGTAACATTTATGCCCAAAACAGGAAGACAAATTAACGTTCTAAGACATCATCCTGAGGTTTAAAGCTATTAATCAAAAGTGATAACCTTGTACCTTTTCTTCTTGGTTCAGAAAGATAGTCCACATGCTGTAGCCTTTGTACAGCAAATGAGGTACAGATGCCCTTTTCTGAAAGGAACTAGTTTTTATCTAGATTTATCTAAGCTATCTGCAGAAGTTTATTTGTCAACTTAATTAAAGAAAAAACAGATTATCAATAAGGCAGAATTTACTTAGACCTTAAACTTGCTAGCATGTACATTATGGTAACTTTTAGCTTCTCTGCTAGGTGATTGTTCATATAGTTGATGCTTAGGCAGTATATTTATTTTGAACATGCATGTGTAATGTAGCTCCAAAACCTTAGGCAAAATATGCTGCGATATCAGCCCTTCAAGGTGACTTTCTTTCACGCTTTGGTGCTTCTTGCATTTCCATTTGTCTGTGTACCATATTTTACTTCCTATCCAGCTGGATTACACAGAAATTGATTGTGATTTTTAAGATAAAGCCAAAAGTCCCAGGAGATCGCCTTTATGCAAATCACATTCTCCAGAGGAGTGAATAGATGCTTAGAATAAAGAAAAAGTGGATAATTACCTGTTGGGTGGTAAATAATCATATGCCTAAAAGACGGCAGAAAAATAAGCACTGCATGTGTTTGTCTTCAATATTTTTGCCTTTGATATAATTTAGAATTCTTGGTATAGTACTTAATATGTAGAGACAAAATGTCATTTTGCAGACAGAAGAATTTAATCGGGTTATATTTGCTTGCTTTATTGCTCATCCTTCATTTGTTTTCCCAATCTGTTTGCATACGTGCTCTTTTGATTGTTTGTTTTGGGGGCTTTGTTGTTGATGATGTTTTTTTTTATGAAAAATATATGCATTTGGAAGTTAAAGCAGTCTGAGATGGGAAAATTCTGCCTGTCAGACAATAGTTGTTCTGGTTTGGGATTTGGGAGGCATTTTTTTAAAAGGCAAGGGCACTCAACAAAAGATTTAGGTTTGAAAGCTTAAGAAAAATTCTAATCATTATCAAATTATACATACTATATATGCACATTGATTCTACTTCTAATGACAAAATAAAAATTATTTAAATGACTTTTTAAATTTTTCTCCTGTTATAAAGGGACTATACGAGGGTTTGTGTACATGAATAGAACATGAATATTTGGTTGTTAGAATTTATAACGACGCACAATTTCAAATAGATGGTTTAGAGTATATAAGTAAATTTTAGCTGCAAAGAAAACACTGTTGCTCTTTCCACTGACCATTCTTCAAGTGTACTGTGCATGTGTGTGAGGAGTAGCAGTATTACAAGGTACCAACAGAAGTGAAATGTATGAGACGAGTTGACTGATTGTAGCAGTTTGCAGTGAAAAATATAGGCCTGAATTCTGAAAAATGTTATCAGTTGCTTAATGCATGTCATATCTCTCTATATTTGTCTAACACATGTATGTATGCATGTAGGTATATGTATTCCTTTGATTTCAGGAGGATTATTCCTATGCTTCAAATTAAGCAAACATATAATTCTATTTATGATCAGAACCCTGTCTATCTCTTACAGGAGCCTATTAATAAAATATTTATGAAAGCAAATTCCAGTGATCTGTGTAAGTTCTAAACAAATCGTTGAGGCAGTAAGAATCGCACTGTTTATTTTTTACTGTTTGTGGTTATGCTAATATTCCTAGTTGCCATTTGTTTCTTTTGTTTACTTAATGACAAATACAAGGTTGTCAAAGACCTAGCTAGTGTGAATTCACGTTTAAGCCAGTTCTACAGACTTTTTCTTGTGAAATATGAATAGGTACCTGCAAAAAAGGGAAAAATAGATTCCATAAATAAAGGTAAACTAAATTGTTTCTTGAGAGTATATGTTTAAAGTATATGTTTACAGATTCCCCCTCCCCTTCCCCCCCCCAAAAAAAAAATTATCAGTCTGCTCATAATGAGTCAAATCCTGACTTCCATGGAAGATAAGACTCCTTTTGACAGGTTTCATGAACCCACTAATAACTGGGTAACTGTTGAGTACTTTCATCCAGAAGATAATGTGGCTGCAATGAAATATGTAAGAATATTATTGATTTATTCTTCATAAATATTCACCAATCATAGAAGAAAACTGTATTCAATAAAAGGAACTTCACACTGCAATGTGTGTCTTAAATATACCCCAGGACCACCTTCTCTGACGCTGTTGATACATACCATATAATTTTTCATGTTCCCTGTGCACCATTCAAAAAAAACAGTTACTGGTCCTCGTTTCTCCAATTTCAGCCTCACCTTCTTAAGTCTTACGTGTTCTATACATACCTCTTACCAACTCTATAGGATTCTGTCTAAGTTTTTACATCTAAACCTGTAGTTTTACAAATATTTCTACTGGGGAAACACAACAGTTAAAAATAAGGAAACCATGGTTCCTCCTTTCTCCATCAACTGATCTAAAAGTGTGCAGCCTTGAAATCTGCCTGCAGTGTGTTTTTCTTTTCTACAGTACTTATCACTTCGTTCCCGATGAGGGAGTAAAGATGTGATAAGATAAAAGAAAAGAAGCTTTAAATTATCGGTTTTAGTCCTTATTCCTGAGATTACTTTTAAAGAAGGTATTTTCTCCTATCTCAAGGAATGCTCCAGTGGAACTTCTCCTGGAATTTATTTTAGAAAACATGTTGTTTATAGAGTTTGCAAAAATAAGACTAACACAAAAATTCATATCACAGTTGATAGTTATGTAGAATAATACAAATGTAATATATTTTAGTCAAATATCTCCACTGTTTTTTCCTAACAATTTCTTATGTAAACTTGGTCTTTTACCCTTCTATCTTAAGATTCAGCTAAAGTAATATTTTACCACTTAAAAGGTCATCTGCTAGTCTATCCATTTTCTTGTTATTATCTTGTTAGAAACAGCATTAAGCTTATACTGTGTTTTTTACTATTTCTTAGGAATTTCATGGGTAGCTTATGTACTAATTATACATATTAACAAAAAAGGGTGATTTTATAATGGGAAAGGTTAGGATCACAGGAATCAACATTCTGTGTCAGTGTCTTTAGCTTTAGACTGGAAAAGGTTGGATTAGACAGTTAATATACAGCACAACTGTACCTTGTAAAGGTCTTGTAATATTGAGGGAAAAAATCAAGGTAAAAGCTGGAAGAAGTACGGAATTAAGGGCAAAGCAGGCATTCAAAAACCCGAACTAAAGAAACTCCTTAATACCTGGAGTCAAATTCTGGCCAGTTTGAGACTTTACAGGTATTTTCTTTCTTGGGAGCAATTATTACAAATAACTGTGTGTGTATTATAAAAATGAGTTATGTTTTAGCCTGTAAGCATAAAGTAGACTTTTGATGCATTGTTTTTATCAGACTTACATACTGTCAAATTCTGTGCGACTGTTGCAAAGCATAATTTACTACTTTAAATGAGTGAGGTTTGACTATGATTTATCAGGTTTGTCTTGTTATTTGTAGAGGAACGCATCAAAACAAGCTTTCTCGCATGAAAAAAATACGGGCATGTCTTTTTGTCTTATCAGGAAAGTTTGCCCAAGACTGCTAATGATAAATCTTATCCTTTCAAAATACATAACTTCCTTCTTAATCATTTCAAACTGAATCTTCAGAAAGCTATAAAGTTCTCTTGCCATAACATTCTTATTCTGTAGTAGGAAGCCGTTTGCTAGTTAGTTGTTTGGAATCTAGTGTAATAATATTAATTTTGCATTTAAAAGAGACAAATACAGTAGATTGGTTTTTATATGGAAGAATAGTATTTCTTTGCAGCAATTTCTTAAAATACCTGTTGAACTGGATAGATAGAAAACTGTCCTTTATCAAAAAGGCATATCGTGGTATGTGTGACTGAAGATTAAAACAGTATCATAGAAATTATAGGAAGTGATATTGGAAGGGAAGTGCCATATTACAATGCAGGAGAAAGCATGTAAAGCAATTCAAAATTGCTAGCAAAACTGATTATTAACTGTAGTTCAGAATCACCCAAGAAAAATAGCATTATTTTATTATAATATTTAATCCATAAAATCCTTTCTTCTGTGTCTCCAAAATTGTAATCTGTAGTGTGTGTGAAGAAATAGCAAATGTAAACTTTCTCTGGAATTTAGAGCTTGATGCAATTTGGTTTGTTTTGCTTCTTCCACTTAAGGCATGTTACTTGCTTTGTACTTCTATCAACTGGACCATCATCCTCCCATAATGAAATGCTATCTAAGTAATCACAGGAATACTATTTCCAACTTTAGAATAATGCTTACTTTTCAGAGTCTTGTTCTTTCTAGTTTTGTTTCATTGGGTGTTTTGCAAACTTCTTTCCTACTTCTTGTTGACTATGCACTTGTATACAAAATGAGACTTTTTCATTTTCTTTTTTTCTCTTCTAAAAATATTATTTTATTTTGATGAAACATCTTTAGACAAAAAATGAGAAAATTGAATATAAATAAAGTTGGCTTCTACAGGTTTTTTTTTTTTTTAAATAATTTGTCTCACCGTCACAACAGTCTATATGCAAGTTTTTAAGCATTTTGGAAAAACTGAGTGACTTGTAAGTGTCTTGTGTGCCAGGAGGAAGTCATCCTTATCAAATCTAATAAGTTTATTACCTGTTGCTACAATCATTTCTGTAGCCTGACTAATCGGTGCCTTAAGACAGAACAGCTCAATATGTAAACCTGATGCTGGTCTTAAAACCAAAGGAAGGCAGGAGGGAAGCAAAGAGGGGCCAGCACTAGGGATAGTTTCTTTAGTGTCATGGTGAATGTGTTTATGATAGCTTGAATCAAATGTTGAGCAAAAGTTCTCAGGGTTTCTTCTGAGGGTTATTGTGTTTTTTTCTTCCTGCTAACAAACTGAGCAAGCCAGCTTGTTAATGATCCTTCCCTTTATGAGGAGTTAAAAAGTAACAGGAATTTGTGAGGTGTGTTTGGATGCTAGAGAACAAACAGAACTCCCATATGCATATTATAAGCAGTAAGCAGATTTTGTCTTTCATATGTACATGCTATTAAATACCAACTGTTTGGGTTTTTCTTTTTAATTTTGAAATTATTTTAGAAATCCTTGCAAAGTCTTGTCTGAGATTTGCTTTGTATTTTAAAACAAACATCCCTCCCAACTAATCGTGTTCAGCATTTTAAATCTTTGGCAGTTACGAGAGGTCATAATGAGTGCCTTCTGGCAGATTTAACAAAAGTTTAGCAAAACTGAGAGAATCTTCTATTGGCTGTAGATTAGTGTTATATTTTGTAATTACAGAGTATATAAGATAGACTTTTAAAAGGGTCAATTGAGAGGCTATGTGACTGATGATACTTGGGTGTTAGGTTAAAGGGTCAGGAAGCCATTGGACACCCTCAGGAAAAGAGTCATATACAGTTTCAGTTGTAAAAAGAAATTACTTTCAACTTGTCCATTGAAGCACCTGGAGCTTAAAACATTAAACTACTGTATTTATCTAAGTACGTCTTGTATATGAAATATTTCTGACACTGTTTTCCCTTTCGGTCAGATTTTGTGGGTTCCTAACCAAGTAACGTAGACAAATTATTCACCTAGATTTTGTATGTGCAGTTTCTGGAAAGCTTTCTTTCAACGACATGGAGTAGATTGCAGTCTAAAATTCATATTTTAGAATTTTAAGTATGTTATTCAGAACCTTTCTAGTTTCACATCAGTTTTTGAGCATCCAATTTGCAACTTTGTACTTACTATAAAATATGTATGTTGCCCCCCTGTATTTGGAGGTGGTGTCTTTCACTATATTAAAAAGGCTGTCTTTATGTGTTAGATCTGTATTTTTAAGCCTATCTTGATTTCAGGGATTAAATGGAAGACTGCATTGATTCAGTGGAATAAGTTGGGGCATGCAGGAATCATTAATAAACAACATAGTATTGTAGTAAGAAAAGGGCCAAAGAATATAGGTTGAACTAGGAGGTTTACCACAAAAAAACCCCCCAAAACCAAAAAACCAAGATAGATAAATTAAATTGAAAATTAGTTATATATATGTGTACATATATATATTTGGCATTTTTCTTATTATGAGGTTTAATCTCCTTGCTGGAGGAAAAGATGTATCAGCTGTTTTTCAAAGTTGACTGGTAGAAAATGGAATTTAATTTTTTTTAAAAGCTTTGGATTTCCAAGACCATTGCATTGAAAATAATTATTGTTCTTAGAAACCTTATGATATTATCGTCTTTAATTCAAGTCTCCTATCTGTTATCTCTTTATGTTCCTTCCTTATTAGCAATAAAACAATAAATAACAAGTGAGAGATCTCAACTTCAGAGGAAAGAAGGCAATCTGGTCTTTGAATAACAAATTCCTTCATACGGGCATATAGTCACTAATTTTTCAGTTTCATTTAAAGTATAATCATAACAAATATGTGGAATAAATTGCTTTCACCTCTATAGTAGCTAATAAGCTCCCTTAACACCATGACAGCACTTAAATCTAGAATGGGTTTGTAAAAAGAAAATAATATTGTAGTTTTTCCACCTTGGGAGATTTGAATGGGCTTTAGAAGTTCCCAACAGATGAAGGTGTTTTTTCTGTTGATTGTTTTGTGCTCATTTTGCTGCTGTGAATAATATTTTGTTCGAAGAGCTATTTGTGGTCAAATCCCTGCAGGCAAAAACCATGAGGAAACTCAGCAAGCTGTAAATTCAGTTGCTGAGTTACCATGTCACTGTACTACTACCTATGTCTTGATTTCATCTAAGCAATTGTGTTTTGCTGTGTTTAGTGATGCAAATACTCTTCTACAACACTATGTTTAGTGAAGTAAATACATCTGATGTCCTGTGTAGGATGTTCTTGCCATGTGCCAAAGAACACTGAGCTGTATAAGGAGTACCCTGTTAATTTCTGCAGGTTTGGGATGAAATCTCTAGGCTGTCCAGTACCTAGAGTTTCTCTTTTAGCATCCCTTTTGTGAGCATTAGCATTTGGTATCTATCCTGTTTCCTGCAGACAGCAACATAAAAAACAAAACAAAAAAACAAAACTTTTTTTTTTAAATGTAAACTGAGGTAAGTCTTGTTACAATTTTTTTAAAACCTGTGTTCTGAGCAGACTCTTAGTTATTTGAACATTATTAGCTAGAATGTGTGAATTCTGGTTTGTTTTGTGAAGTTTTGGGGTGTGGTTATTCACAGCGCTGTTTTTCTTAAAAAAACCCTGAATGGATAGTCCATAAATTAAGACCAGTTATTTTCAGATGGTGCAGCAGATTTTCTTTTATTGTTATTTTCAACAAGGCACCCACAAAATAGACAGCAGTAGCTACCCAAAAGTTGCAGATTTATTACAATCAAAGTTGCCCAGCACTCCAGCAGATCAAAGTTAATTACAAGTTTGGATGTCAGTTGGGAATATATTACTACACAACAAATTCCTAAATGCTAAGGAATACTCTTTAAGGAAGATGAACAAAAATCTACACACACTCACTCATAGAAGGGAAAATCTCCCATTCGAGGATACCCAAAACCAAGGGGTCACTTACCCAAAAGGGAGAAAGATTTACTCAAGGATATCCTTGAGCTGAAGAAATAATTCATTCACCAAATGGTGGCGTAAGGGCTTACTCTATCCTGGCTAGTTTCCTTGGACAGCATCTAGATCCAAGGGGTGAGTCTGCTGCTTGGATGAGGACCAGCTCCATTGGGTTCTCTGGCAGGGCTCTATTTATACCCTAGAACTGAGGTATTCTCATTAGTTGGGGCAAACGCAAGACAGAGACAGGCTAATGTGGCCTAGACTGTGAGGTGCTGAGTAATAGCTGTGAGGCATCCAGCTGATCTTTATCAGGTGTTTGGGCAAGCCCTGATCTTTGTCAGGTCCTTGTCAGGGTGGCTGCACCTTCCGCAGTTATCTGTGTATATTTTCAGTTAAAAAACATGTATTGGGTTTCATCTCAAGATGAAAATCACTAAAATAGCAATCTCAATTACAAACTGGTATTAGTAATTAACATTATACAAATAGTATGCCTTGCCCTTGGCAAAGAACTGGGAAGGCAAAGTCCTTGCCTAGAAGAGCTTAGAGCTAAATAAATACAAAATGGGTATGATCTACATACAAAACCCTGACATATTTATAAATACGTGTGTACATGTGTCTAAAATGTGTGCAGTAATAGATACACACGGAACTTGGTATTATTTTAGTAATCTTGTAAAAATTGTAATTTTGATCCAGGTACTTGTACATGTTAACTAGCAATACAATTTTTCTTATTGAATTTATAGTCATGTTTGTGGCAGAAACTGAGCTTTTTCCAAGGAATGATGGATGAAATAGGTATAGTAGTAGAAACAACTATCTTGAATGTGACAGTTCTCCTTGTGATACCTAAAAAGGGCAGGCATATATATATATATATACAGTTTCTCCAGATGCATTTCCTGATAAGCAGTTATGTCTTGCAGCCTTTTATCTGACCCTCTACATCTTTGCAGTTATTTGCCTGTATGCTTGTGTGATCTATATTTAGTTTTCCAGTGTATATAGTGGCATTCATAGTCGTTAAATGATGAAGTATCATATGCAAAAATAAGTAGCAACTCTGTGGAAGGTTCTATTTGTCAGCTTGAGTTTGCCATTTATGGTTCAATGCTTTCTGTCCATATGTTTTAAACCTTAAATTCAATTATTTGAATTCATGGATAAAGATTTTGATAGATCCTTATTTGGACAGTTCCATTAGAGTTATAGTCTTTGTTTCAGCCTGGCTTCAAACCACCCTCATACCATGACTGCCTTTCCCTTTTTGTTTCCCTCACTTGCAGCTCTGACTCATTTCTCTCCTCTATGCCATGCTAAATGAGTTGCACAACTTCAGAATGACTTCTTCATGCAGTCCTCCCAGTTTATAAATTAATACAGCTGGATATATGTAAAATGGTAGCACCGAATTAAAAAAGTATAAATTCTGAAACATTAGCTTTACATCATTTTATCCCCATATATTTAGTTTTATCATCTGTTTCTTTTCCTCTATTTTTTGGAATTTTCTTGCAGTAACAAGAATTAATTCTTTCTTATGTCTTCGAGGTTTTACAGTTCATATTCCCTCCCATGCCATCTGTGGGGCAGATTAATGTCAGGCAATGAATATTGGCTATATGACCTTGGGACTCATCTGTCATTGAGAAATTTCCTTTGATCTCTCTACCTCCCACACATAGCTGGTGTAGCAATTGCTTTGCCTGGCTGGATGACAGTAGCTTTACATTAGTGTTTACAGAGGCTCTTTACTGTTAATTTGCTTTTTTATTCTTAAACTAGGTTGAGTAATTATTGTGATGTCATCATTTGCTTTTTTCTTTTTTCAGTATTTATGAAAGAATTTTCCACTTCTAAATTTGTGACTTTACAGTGTGTTAATTAAAGAGATCAGCAGACCTAGATCAGTGCTGTAGCAAGAAAGGTTACCAACCAATTGTTAGATATACTATATTAAATCCTAGAGAATTTGTCGACTCTCTATCTTTTCAATACTGCCATCTATTAGTACTATCTTTGAGTTAGCTAATTATTATTGTTCCTCTGATAAGTGCAAATCTTTAGACATTCTAACGTGATAATCCTATAGTGTTGCAGAAATACCAGAATGTGTAAAGAACTAAACTATAGAGAATTAGATAGGATCGGCTCTCCCTATAAGGAGAAGGACTTCTGGGTCCAAACTAGAGGTTTGCACAAATGCTGGACATGGGTGGTTTGGCTGTCAAGAGAAAGGCAAACAGTCTTGGGAGTAATGCTTGCAGGAGGCTGCTTGAACAGCCCATCAAGAACTGTCTAGGATTTCACTAGCCGAAATTAGGGAACTGAACAAAACAACTTGTAGGACAGCTTTGATTTAAGTGCAGTCTGTTGTAGATAAAGGTGCCTTAAGGTGGGATGGAAAAATTCAGTGTTCAGTAGCGGCTTGAAAGATAAATTGATTTAAGCTCTATACTTGAGAAGTGAAATGTTACAGCAGTCAGGCTCAGGATAGCCTCGGATTAGACATTTCTGCAGGCAAGTCCAAATTCTGCTCTATCCACACAAGTTTTATCTCTGATACCATTAAGAATCACCTTGCTCTCTTCAGCCCACCACTCCTGCTATTAGTTTGTGTTCTTTATGTTCTTTTATCCACAACTGCCTTTGCTTCAAGGCTACCCTGAGGCATCCTGTTTCCCATGTCCTGATACCATGATGCAACTTCAAAGTGTGAAGTCTTGAGGCATCCTGGAACACAGCAAAGAGAGCTGAAAAAAACAAACACTGTTCAAATTTCCCAAACTTTGGTGCCTTGGGCAAATACCCTATTTGCTTTTCCATCATTCCTCTTCAGGGCCTGCTTTGAAGGAAAAAGTGCTGTGCCAGGCATTGACTTGGGAGCAGTAATGGTACTGCATGTATTGGCAGATCTGAAGATTTTTTCAGTGATTAGAGGATTGATCTTGAACTTAAAATGTTTCAAGGGGTAAGCATATGCATAAATCAATTAAAGCATTTGTAATTGAGGCAATAATAGCAATCTGGAGTAACCTATTTGTTTTAATACCAATTGAATTATAGAGGCAGTAGGTAAATATTTTGTTTATCTACACCATTGAGCAAAATGCAGTTCTTAGTATCTGGAGCATGGGTTTGGATTTTTTAATTCTTTTTTTAACGTGAACAATCCAGTATTAAAATTAAGATGTTCTGAAATATCCAAAATAAAGGACATCAAAAACCAAAACAAAAAAAAATCTCCAAGTACTTTGACTGTGTTTTGCAATATGTGGCTCTAAAAATATCTGCACATTGCTGTAACCATGGTAAATGGTTATATTTATTGAAATGACATTGGAGTAAATTAAAAATTGCTTAAGTTAATTAAAATTATTTATAAAAGGGTATTTACCAGCTACAGAATTAAAGAATTCAACATAAGCTGCAAAATGCAGCTAAGAAACAATACGTGTTTGGATAGTTAACCCTACTTGAGTCTACGCTTAATTACATTGCTGACTTGAACTTGGAAATGAAGACTGAACTGACATACCCCTAAACTGATTAAGTTGCTAACAGCCACTAAAACGCGTTACATGGGCATTTCCCTCCTGCCTGCAGCTTCACACTTTGCTTATACCAACTCAAGCTGCATCCATGTTAGCTGAATCAGTGAGCCAAATCAACAAAGAAGTCAAATCAACACAAAAAAGAAGGACGAAAACAACAGCAAAAGGTAAAAAGAAGCGTGGAGGAATTGTTTTTATTGGTTTAGATTCCTGAACTGGGACCAGTTCAGGAAAGATCCAGTGCTGGTACAGAGGAAGGAAGCATATGGGAAAAATGTACTGAGATTGCCTTTTGAATAACAGCTTGCGTGTGTACCAGTGTAGCTGTAATATGATGTGTACTCTAGCTTGTTTTAACTGTATTGGGTATGCTTACAGCATCGCCACAGGGCTGGCTGTAGTGGACACATGCAGATATACCTGGGGCAAAGCTCAAATTTCAATTCAGATCATTTGCCAGTGCTTTTTTAAAGAGACAACTTCTTTTACTGTATTGTGACTTGAATTGACAACACTCTCCGGGTTCGCATTTACAATGCTTAACGCATATTAATTCTTCATTTCTGCTGCCCCCAAAATAAATTTTGCCCTTATCACTAAGCGTGTACCGCTGCTATGCCTAGAAAGAAGCTGAATTTTCTTCTGCCAATTACAAAGACTGCAGGCAAAGGATTTTGTTTCATTCCAAGTAAATGGTGCGTGGGGTTGCATAGTGCAAACAGTAACCTTGAGTGTACAAGAAATCTTATAAATGATCTCGTGTTTGTTGCTAATGCTGGATTCCCTGCTAAGCCAGAATAAACAGAAAGGATGTAGAAACAACTGCAGAAGAGATCTCAGTATGAGTATATCATTTCATCAGAATCACAGTTTACTTTCGGCATTAAGGACCGCAGTAGGTAAACTTACCATCTGTAAATTAAAAGCTAATCTATGGAAAATTGTGGTTAAGGGGCATGAATTCTTTATTTGCATTTTTAAATGAAAGAGATGAAGGAGCATAAATTCCACATTTCAGATATTCTTCAAGGAAACACATTTTATTCTCATCCCATTTTCTTAATCATACTCCTCTGCCCAAATCACGTGGATTTTACTAGTCAAGGCTTCATGATAAATAATATTGCAAAAGTGGTCCCATGTTTTTTCAGAGTTGTTTATTATCTAAAGCTCCTATGAACTTTTACTGCACCTATGCATGTTTAGCACTCCAGAAATCAGGTCCATAATAGCCGCATCCCATGTACTGCTGGTATTTCAAAAACACTTTGAAAGAAACTGTCTAAAAGGAATGTACAAATTCAAACACTTGTCTGAGAAAAATGCCACCAGTTATAATTCTTTCTCTGTCTGCAACAAAAGTCACAGCAATATTTTTATTTGCTGTGTTTTGTATACACACACGTATAAAAAATTATACAAAAATGCATGACTCAAATTGTGCAAATAAAGGATTTTTGGTCCAGCTCCAAAACAATGTAAAACGCTCAAAGATCAAATCCTCAAATGATTTATTCTTACTGAGCCAAATTTTTTCTTTCAAAATTCATGATGAATAGATAAATTGAGAAAAGGCCTTGTGTGAAAGTAAGCCTCCTTTGAATTAAAAAGTAATATATGTGAGGGAAGTGTTGGTTGTCTATAATTCAGAGAAGGTGAATGGAAGGTTTTAAAAGTTAGAAAAATGCAATTACAAATAAGTCAGGTTTAATGAAATAAATAATTGGGAAAAAACTCAACTGTTGTACATTGCTAGAAAACAGACACACAAATAACAGCTGAAATAGCTTTATCAAGATTAAGTCATACCAAACCAATTGATGTTGAATTTGTTACAGAAGAATGGGCTTTGTGGATTGAAATGCGATGGGGGATGTCACATATCTTAAATTTATTAAAGCTGTTGATATTGTCTCAGATGAGATTCCTATAAGCAAGCTAGGAGATGGTAGCTTAGATAAAACCAAGGTAATGTAGGTGCAAATCTGTTTGAGAAACAAGGTGTTTTCAGAAAGGTTAGATAGTACTGCCTTCTGCTTAGATAGTATCTGCTTTTAGAAGGGACATAGGTTACCAGACTGACTTCTTATAATCCCTTCTGGTCCAGTTCTCTGTTTGTGTATAGTCCTGTAGCGATGACATTTGTAATACCAAAAAAAAAAAAAAAAAGAAAAAAAAAGGGGGGGGGGGGGAAAAAAAACC
>NW_010430794.1:52087-59147 GCF_000710305.1 Buceros rhinoceros silvestris
AAAAAAAAAGACGGGGGGGGGGAGAAAAAAAACCAAACACAAAACCTTCTGCAAAGACATATTTAAATTACTAAAAATATTCCAGTATTCTCTGATAGCTTAACAGAATGGAAAGTTAAATTTTTTTTCTAGTTCTAAGGGTAAATCTAACCATAGCTAATAAAATTGTAACCTCACTTCGTCTTCCACCTGTACTGTGTTCAGGTTCACTGGCTGTTATTGCAGTTTACATTTTTCTCTATAAGACTAACATTGTAGAAAGTTAGGCCAAACATCACTAAATTCAAGGGAAAATACAAACCAAAAAAGCTAACAAAAAGTATCATTACTTTTCCATTTCACCTATGATAAGCATGTTTCCATAGAAAATGTAATAGATAAACTTGGAACACTATCTTAAGTCTACGCATATATTTTCCTATATAAACATTAGTTAAGTTTAAGCGTACTGTCTTTTTTCCTCAGCTTTTGATACAGTTAGTATTTTTGGTAATTGTGTGTACTTAGCTGTTAGAGATTTTTGCTTCCAGACGTGTTCCGCAGTGTGGGAGCTGTAAGATATTTACCTACGGCCTTTTGTTTTATCTTTATTATTTCATTTCCTTAGTATTTGATAATTAGTATTATTTCTATGAACATTCCCAACCAAACTATATTTTGGTATTACAGAAATCAGTTTTAATTTACCTTTACAGCTAGATGTTTATTTTCTTCTATCATGTTAAATTTTTGTAAGAATTTAATCAGGAGTTATTCATAAAATGTTATTTTTTGTAGTAGAATAGGAAAGGAATGCACAGTATTGATTTTTAATTGGGAACAATGTTAATTTATCTCTTTCATTATTCATGACTTGTTTTTAATAATTTTATTACATCCTTTATAGTCTTTCTTGAATAGTTTTTAATTGGGGGCATGTCTTATAAATACTGAATTGCTTGCCTGATATATCAGTTGCCTTTAGGCTGTAATCCTGACCATGAGATAAGTGTCTAAACCAGTAAACTATATTAAAAAAAAAAAGAAAGAAAAGGAAAAAGGAAAAGAAAATGGAAAAGCAATTACTTGCTCTCAGACCTGCATAATGTCATGGCTAGTCATACCTTTTGGCTCTTGCCTCACTCTCCTCTATTGACTGGAAAACATTAAAAAGAAATCTAGATGAGCACCAGTGTTTAATTTTCTCCATGCTAAGTTTCAGACTTCTTCACGAAGTGGTTCAGCTGCTGAAAATAAGGAGGGAATATTAGATTTTTGATTGTCTGTTCTGAACACCAGGGGCCCAGGATTCTATTTAGTGACCCGTCTGAACCTTCTTCACGCAAAAAGTGTTCAAGCTCTCCCTCGTGGCTGAAATGCACTTTTCACTATGCTGGGAGTTTATTTTCAGGGTTTTAATAGAGCAAATGCCAGGCATGGGATTGTTTTCCAGATCTATTTTATTTAAAATTGATTTGTCCATTTATAGTTGAATATCTTTTCCTTCACATGAGCAGGTAGAATTTGCTGCATGCCATCATCGGCTCTTTGATTATTTGCACTTTGGTCTACAAAACTAAAGTCCTGCAAGATATTTCTAAAAGGACAATGGAATTTAATTTAAACATCATCTAAGGCCACTACAACATAAACTGCAGTCTTTTATCCATAGTAACAGCTGCTTCCTTTATCAATATCTTAACATTTTCACCTCTTGGGTTCCTACATTATGTACAAAGAATTCTTACAACTTTTTTTTAATTGGTTCCAATTCCCCTTAAAACAGTTGAATATATTTTTAAATCACAATTTTTTTTGTTCCAGAGATGGAAATCCTGAAACAAATTATCTCATTCTTACATGCAATAAAAAATTTAGGACACACTTTGATGTAGTACTACATGGTTTTCCATTTTTTTCAAAATAAGTGAAATATTGACATAACTTTTAAAATTTTGCTTAGTTTATTTCTATAATGACTGCTACTACTTTACACCTCTAAACTGAAAATTTGAATTAATCCTGAAAGCTTTCAATCTTAGAAAATATTCCTTTGTTGCTAACTCTGTGTCATTAATTAATGAAAATTGGTAAGGATGTTTTAGTGTTGGGTCTTCAAACCAAAAGGCAATGACAAAATTTGTAAGCAAAATATCAGAGGCTCCGTAATGTCCTGTGACATTGTGAAATTCCTTCCTACAAGCAGTTCAAATTAAACATCTTTAAATCCATGTCTTATAATTTTAAAATACACATGATCAACTCAGCTTTGTAAGTACTATCATATTATTTGTCTGTTATTGTGACTCGCTTCACTTGAAAGAAACCACACTTCCTACCACCACAAGAATCTCAGAGCAAAAAATATATGATCTGAAGTCTGTGTAATCTATCAAAGTATTTCCATAGGGCTTTATCTCATCTTAGGTTGATACTCTTAACCAATGCCATTCATATATCTTGTAATAGTAATATATTTAATTTGTATCGTGAAAGGTATTGCTGGTAACTTTGAGAGGAGAAGTGGTCCATGAAGTTGTACATACAATCCATGCAGGGGTGTAGCATCATAAAACAATCTCACATTTTCTCAGTAGGTTGAAAATGGCGCTTAATTCTTGTCACTAGGCTCTATTAATGTTTCCTCTGTGAGCAAGGTAACATTTTTTTGGAGCATCTAATCCTTGAAGGTTAAAAAATTATTTATAATTTAAGAAAGACAACTCTATATAATACAGAACTTCAGTCATGAAGAATTTGTCGTGCATAACGTAATACTGAAAAAATATTATCTTTCCTCTGATAAAATATTCTCAATGCTTTCTGAATCCATTGTTGTGTTTTAAACAATTAAGTCCGTCTGTTCTGCTCTCACGAAAATGATACGAGTGAAAAACGCTCTGCAAAAATTAATATATATAGTGCCAAGTCTCACATGAAGAACACTGAGTACTTGATAAAAGATTTTGTCAACATAATAAATATGCTTGCTTTTATTTCTAACAATTTCCAATGTCTATAATCTTGCTATTATGGCTAAATAGCTACGGTTTAGTTTGCTGGTAGTTCCTGTAGCATTAAACCTCTGAAACTCAAGTAACAACTTGTTTCCCTACTAAACACTGAAGTCCGTGAACGGTTAACAATAAATATGGTTGTTGAGTGAACCTGATTTTACTGGCACAGATTTTAGAATGCTTTTTTTTTTTTCCTTTTGTTATGTGACGTAGCTGCTTTTGCTTTCCACTGTGGCGTTTTAAAGAAATTTGAGTTTAATGGGTCTTAGAGCTGGTGAAAAATACAAAAGGAAAGAGAAGGATGTTACATCCGTCTGTGCAGACAGCATCAATTTGCCTTTTAGAGAAGTTTTTTTTTGTCCTTATATTGTCATGTGCAAAAATTAAGCTCATACATACATATTGAAGCCTTTTGG
Organism: Buceros rhinoceros silvestris; assembly: GCF_000710305.1. Taxonomy (NCBI): domain Eukaryota; kingdom Metazoa; phylum Chordata; class Aves; order Bucerotiformes; family Bucerotidae; genus Buceros; species Buceros rhinoceros. The sequence continues at coordinate 55,500 of NW_010430794.1, forward strand.
GTTCTGGAGCAGGGCATCAATCTCTCTCCTTTCCTGGTGTGCACAGAGAAAGAAGTAGATAAGGTGTATATTTCTCTGCTCCTACCAACCAGAGCTGTATGCTTAGGGGTTGAACTTACAGTGTACTGGATTTTGTTCCCAGAAGAAGTGAGATTAGTGATAGAAAAACAAAGGCAATTTTCTTTGCTGTCTCCCTTTTAGGCTTTAAGATCTCTGAACCAAAAATCTTTGTTGTTCTGCTGTTGCTTATGGAATTTATTTCATATTGTGAAATCTGTGTGTGCTAGCACCATATAAAACCAGTCTTTGAGGAAGTAGGTAGAAATATCTGAAAGGACATAACAAAGAAAAGCCTCGTTACAATAGTTGAGAAGCTATAACTCTAGTAAGAATGCTGGGTGTGTTATTTTGTATTTATCATTACAAGGTAGAAAAGAAATTAAGTTATCATCCCTTTGCCCAGGAAACGACATATAAATTGAGGGCAATTCATATGCTTTGTCCCTGTTTGAGGTATATTACTCATGCTAAGGAATTAGAAGTGCGCCCTTACAGACACAAAACCTGCTCACAGTCCATACTGCTCAATGCCAGGTTAAAATGGGTAATTGTACCAAGGGGAAAAAAACCTAGAGATTCTATTCCTAAGGACTCTTCTTGCGTAAGCATAGTAAGAAATACTTTTTAAGTTCTATATTTTGCTTCAGAGATAGAATTGTGTAAAAAAAGTGAATTCCATTATCTAAAAAATCTTAGTTAAGGGCTTTTTGCTAGAAGAAAAGTATTTTAGTTCTTTCAATGCAATTTACATAACAGTACAGAGATCTTTCAATAAGAAGTTTTGGAAAAATCTAAATGAGAAATAACTTCATGCCTGCAAGTATTTAGGACATTAATTCTTATGCCAACATATGTTAAAACAGAAGTTTGTAAAAAAAAAAAAAAAAGGGAGAAACCAAAACAAAAAAATAGTGCAAAAACCCTTGTTGGTAGCTAGGAATGTGCATAAGCAGAAAACAACATCCTGACCAGTGCCTTCAAGTAAGACAGAAGTAGATACAGAACTGAGCTGAAGACTGCTTTATGATTCAATATTTATTCTATGGAATATATTCTATATTTAGATTTGACATTGGTTTTATTTATTTATTGCCAAATCTAATGCATCATCATTAATATCTTAGAAATAAATGGAAAAAAATTAGTCCTAAAAAACATAGGACAAAGTATAAAATGTAAGTAGCCATCCATTTGATTGGAGGAAATTGAAAAAAGACTGTAAAAGACACAAAACCAGAACTTCATATATGATTTACTCATCCTTGTTAATTAGGCTTAGAAATTATCCCATTTTATAGTCTAGAGAGACAGCAGAGCAATATTCAGAATTTCAGATATAAATGTAGGAGCAAAAATGTATTTGCTTTAAAGCAAGCTTGCTGGATGGGAATAGCCATTACAGTCAACAATGAAGCAATGAATCTGTGCCTAAAGCAGTGTAGTAAGGCTTTTCATAACTTTTTGTATGCATAGTGAAGAGTAAATTTGCTGGAGCATCCACAGAGATTTAAATTAATTTCAGAAAGAAAATTATTACATTAATTTGTTTTCTACAAATATAATTTTGAATTAGTTATTCAGTATGGGTTTTCCCAGTTGCCTTTAATAAAATGATAGAGATGGGCTTATGGGGAGAATCTTAATTGTTCAGCTTTCCATTTCTGTTTGACTCATTTTCAAACTTAGTTATTAGTGGGGAAATAGCTGAAGTAAATGAGTGTTTGTGAACTGTAGTGCCTGCTTCTAAGCTTTTGCCTGGGCTCATTAGAAGGGTAGTAGATGTTTAAGAACACCAAACATTTTAGTTTCTGTCAAAGTGGTGTCCTCCATGGAGCTCTGTTTTAGAAAGATTTTGACTGCACACAGCGTTCCATAGTCACGATTTAAAGTGAAGTTCTTAATTCTTTTGTTCTTAAGAGAGAAGTGTGTCAATTTAAAACAGCAAGACTCAGCTCATGTTACTCTGACTCTGTTATGAGTAATAGTGGTCAATATTATTGCAGAACATTTCTTTATCACAGTGTTTAAAATGTGCAGGGCTTATGGTGAAGAGGAGAGTAAATGAAGAATGATCAGCTGTTAAATACAAAGGAATAATTGTCATGATTTTAAAAAGATTATTTTCATTAATAATTTTCAGATGGAGGACGTAATTATACAGGCCACTGATAGGATTATTTCTTGTTTATTCAACAGACTAAAAGTTGTTGGTTCATTTGCTTTATGAAGAAAATGTGTTTCTGTAAAGGTTAAGTTTATAAAATTGGACATAGGGAAAATCAAACTCTGTGAATGCAGAACGTTATGGTATCAACACAATATAACAGTAATGCTAAGATGAAAAAAAAAGTTGTGTAGAGCTATTGCTGTAATTCTGCCTGTGAATTCAATTTTGTAGGTATAGAAAGAAAGTTTAATTATGATCTTATTATTCATATGATTATTCTTTCTAATGCTACTGATTTGTCATAACAAATTTAGTTACACATAGTTTATTCCAAACTGAAAACTAAGATGATTTGTAATTACGTTTTATAATAGAAGAATCGTTTATAAATACCCTTTTATTTTATTATTCTTTCCTGACATGACTGTTTAGAACAATGCTGCACACTTTCAGCCAAACTTACAGACTTTTGTACAAAGGATGTAAGTTTTTACATTGCTCCTGAGGCAGACTTGAGCAGGAAATTCTTTCTGTGCCATGATACCTACTTCTTTGCTTCCATTCCCATTAAAGAAAGAAAGAAGGAAAAGACATTTTGTGCTTTGGGACAAGCTAAGTCCTTTCAAATGCATGAAAGACAAAGAGAGTCTAAGCATGCAATCTCAGCTGTGCCTGAATAACGCAATGGCAGTATACTCACTTGGGATGTAAGCTGGGTGGTAAGGAGGTGAGCATAGTGTTTGGTTTTGTTGTTTATCTTTGTCAAAAACAAGCAAACAAACAAAACCCTTGTTTACTGGAATTCGATTACTCTTATCCATATCATAGATTCCACATCCCTGTTCTCCATTTGGTTGAAACATTTACATCCATTTTCCTTGAGATTCAGCAGTAATTCCTTGATATTCAGGATCTCAGTTTTTAGGTGAGATTAACCTTTCCCGCAGTATGGCACAAGATGACCTACAGTTTCTATCTTCAGAGGTTTGCTCTCTATGACTTTAGTTTTGCAGTGTACAGTCTATGAAAAATGGCTGTCTCTTGATGACTAGCTTTTCCCCCATGAATCTTTTCCATTTAAAAGCATATGATCTAGCTTTTGCATGTGACCTAAGAGTGTTTGGGACCATTAACCTCGTTTGAGTAACTGAACAGAAATCAAACAAGTGGTAGTACAGCAATTATATAAGGGGGTTTCCGTAGATTATTGTGGGTTGGACATACAAAAAATATCTTTTGTTAATTGCAAGAAATAGAAGACGCACAATAATCTATAAGTTGGACACCAGCATGATTAAGACTGCAGTTTAATATAGCTTACTTTTTGTGTGTGTGTTTCTTAGGTGTACTTCTTGGATCTACTAGTCCTTTTTTTTTTTTTTTTGGTATTGTACTGCAAATGAGAGGGGTCTAGTTTGTGG
>NW_010430794.1:59292-61112 GCF_000710305.1 Buceros rhinoceros silvestris
TTTTTTTTTTTGTACTGTACTGCAAATGAGGGGGGTCTAGTATGTGTGTTGAATAAACCTGCTCGTATTTGTGTGCCATTCTAGGAGGACAGCACATTTAAATGCGTATATCTGAAGGTTATCATATGCAGAGATGTGCTGCCCATTACGATCTATGACATACTTTTGATAGTGTTTGAGTTACCAACTTATCCAAAAGGATGATTTTTGTTAGGGATTTTTTTTTCAATTATTTCAAAGCAACTTAGCAACTTAGTAATGTTGGTTATAAGTGATCTCGGAATGCAGGTCATTCTGTCCAGCCGCGTACTGAGAGTAGAGCTGTTACCAATAGATTAGTGATATATTAGGCCAGAACAGTGATGTTTTTGTCTAATCAAGTCCATAAAACATTTAAGGGTGGGAGATTCCACAACCTTCCATGCTGTGACACCCCCCGTAGTGAAGGGTCACAGTGTCATAGAAGAAAACTTTCTTAGTTTTCTTTATGAATCTCCAAGCTGCTATGTCTATTGTCCTTTACTGTCTGTTGCTACTATGAAGAGTTTATCTTAGTCTCTTCCTCAAGTTCATATTTCCTCAACTACCAAATGAGAATGCTGTTGCTATAACATCAAAATTTTCACTGAATTCAAGGCATATTGCTTACTTGGCTCTCCTACCATCCATATAGCAAATCATTTCACCATAGAAGGCAGGTTGGTGATCTGTGACATGCTTTTGGTTAAATACATGTTGACCGTTCCCAATTATCTTTTTGTTTTTCATGCATTTAGAAATTGATTCCAAGAGGATGTGCTTCGTAATCTTTCCAAGGAGTGATATCTCTGTTAAAAGCTGCTGATACACGCATCAGTAGAGCAAATGTTCTCAAAATTAATATGTAGTACCTTGAAAATCTAGGTCCCATCATAGTATTAGCATACATTATACTGCTTGTAGTAAATTAGACATCTTTGTACTGCTGATTGGTGGCACAATAGTGAGAGGATGTGTTTACCTTTTGCAAGAAAGATCTCATAGTTTAGTTCCAGCCTCTGGATAGTTGGGACTGGTAAAGCTTACCTTCTCCTTTACTTTTAAGGCAGATTTTCAGATGAAGGTCTTTATGAAGATAGGAAATAAAGCTTTCAAGGAAAGGAAATAAAACCATTGTCATAGCAATGGTTGCAAATGGTATAATTACAATTGATATCCAATAACGAACAGCTTGTTCAATAACATTTAGATCAAATCATGATGCTAAATATGGGATTACATATTGAGATAATTCATTAGAAGTTTTTAAAGTAAGCTCAATAAAGGTACTGCAGAGAAGTATTTAAATTAGATCTGTTAAGTTTTATGAAAAATCCACAAGGGGCATTAGACAAATAGGTTATTCGAGGCCAGGAGCTATTGAGCATTCATTTTACAGGGCTTCCTTGTACTCAGTTTATGAAAAAAAGTATCACTATGCAAAGTTTAAAAGAAACTAAGCATAGGTGAGGGCTTGAATAATAAATTTTAAAAAAATAGTTCCCTCATAATTACTTTTCCAGATTTTGTCTACACGTTATTACTATACCACCGAAATAATTAAATGTAGGGCAAATGATTTATTAATGTATTCATGTCTTCTAAAGCATATTGTGTATTAGCCTGTCGAGTTAGCCCGTTCATAATCTGGTTATCTTTTCCCAAGCATGTACTTTGACATTTCTGAATCAACAAAAATACGTGAACGTAACAATTATATGGGAGCATTGCCATCTGCAACTCTACACCTTTTTAACAAGCCTATTTTAATTTTTGTACACTTCATATGAGATTTATTATTT
>NW_010430795.1:0-1144 GCF_000710305.1 Buceros rhinoceros silvestris
CCCGCCCCCACCTCCCACCCCGTTGCAATGACATTGTGAACACACACTCGTGTGGGCGCACGCACATGCACAGATACGCACACACACGCACCCATCACTAAGGAAGCAAACTGATCATGTGACAGAGAAAGAGAATACAACCTGCAAAACACAGGCAGAAGTGGAGGGAAGGACATATGGTGATGTTTTGCTGTGCTTTATACTCCCTTGACATGAAAGACAACTCTGCAGGAGGATCTGCAGTGCCAATCAACATGCAAAAGACATCTTTCAGCTAAGCAGTTCAGAGAGCATTCAGTGGCTAACAGGCATGGAGAAGTGTAGGCCACGTGAGGTCACAAGATAATTAAATGAGATCCTGTTTTTCTTTTCTTCACTGTGGGAAAAAAAAAAAAAGAACACAACAGAAAACAAAACAAAAACAGTGAGTTCTGATCTTAGAAAAATGAACATATTTGCAGCTTTTTCTCATGTAATGAGTTACTACTTCTGGTTAGGTTTTTATACACAAACACAGGAGTTTTCACAGCAGCTTCGTATCTCTGGGCAAGATATCATGGGATAATAAAAGGCCCAGAGGCAAAAATTAAGGAGGTGAAGCAGGGGGAAGAGAAATCATATTCCCACCTGAAGTGTTGAAACCACTTGCTCTAGTCTAGTAATTTTGCATCAAAACTGTTTCAGTGTTGTAACACATTTGGGTGTTAAAAAGGCACAAGGTAATTGTTGGGTCAAAGATGATGCTGATGCCAGTCAGAACACTGGAACAACACACCAGCCTTTCCTGTATTCATAAGAACTGTGAAGTCTTCTTGGTGCCATAAATTGCAAATATGGATGAGAGGTTTTAATGAACAACACCCAAGTAAATGTCACCATGCATTTCATTTTGTTTAACAGGTAGGAAAGGGATTTCAACATATGAAGGCATGACCACTTGGTTTTGCAGCCATAGTCCCTTATAATATATGTATCTGAAGCTTTATTCTTGCATAAGAGTTTTAATTTTGGAACAAAGGATTTTTATGCAGGTTGAATTTTGCATATATAACTACTATTAATTCAAGTTGATTCTATTAACTTTGCTTTAGGAATGTAGAGATATCAAGCTTATGAAAGCTAAGCCCCTGGAAAGACTCATTTT
>NW_010430795.1:1203-32494 GCF_000710305.1 Buceros rhinoceros silvestris
TTTTTTTTTTTTTTTTTAGCTAGATAATAATATCTAACATTATAATAATAATAATAATCCTCAGCATTTATGTAATATTACAAATTTTTCATCCTGAAAACACCTTTCAAGCATTGCCTATGAGGTGGGAAAAAATCGTATTATCTCTGTTTTACAGACTAAGACTTTAAAGCAAGAAACTAAGATTTTAATACTATACCTCTAGCATAAAACCTTAGTTCCTGAAAATCTTTCCTCTTGCTTTTCTCTGTTGTTTCAGCTGATCCAGGTCCAATACCAGAATCTTTGCTAGCGGCACTTTCAAACTAGCAAACCAGCTTTCCTATATCCTTCCCAAGTTTTTGCTTCATCTTTGTTGAGTTCAGACCCTATGTAAAGTAAACATTTCTCATTTTGAAAAACAAAACAAAACAAAACCAACCAAAACCAAAAAACCCCACAATAAAAAAAAAAAGAAAAAAACAAAAAATCCCTTCCCAAAACTTTCTCACTTCCAGTTCTCAGAACCTAATCCTTATTACCTTTCCTCTGCTTTTAACCTCCAACTTGTCCACCAGTTTCCAGTAGCACTTCTTCATCTCCTCTGGCCTAGAAAAAATTTCTGACTATTACTGATGTTGCTCTTGAGCCTGAGGGCCCATTCATAAATTATGTGCTGTCCTCTGCACAAATGCTTACCAAAAAGACAGTTCTTGTTAGGAGGAAGTGCAGTGTACAATTTAGCTAGTGCTTACCAAGAATACCTCTTTTATGTGAGTTTAGGAGCAGTTTAATTTAACATAGCTTGAGGTCCATGGTGTTTTTCACTGGAAGTCACAGCAGGCACGTGTGAGACAACATGCCCTTTACACGACTGCTGTTTTAAAGAGGCCCGAGTTCAAAACTTAGAGATGCAGAAAGATGAAAACAGTTTTCATCTATCTCTGCATTTCTCGCTCCTTTTAATAGTTCATCCTAAAACTACAGTAATGGAATTTGAAAGTATTCAGGAGATAATGCTGGCATCTATTTGACAACATAAAACTGTATTTTATGGAATACCAATACTAATGATACTTATTTCCATTTGAAAAGTAAAAACAAATTCAATGTGTGCCAAGACAAGTAATATCATGGGAAAAAAAAAAGAGGATGCTGTTTGGAGTATAAGCAGCACAGGTATTTCAGAATCGTATTAGCTCAGGGCATGCTTTTTTTTCTCCCCAGTTTCCCTCCTGTAACACTGTAGTACTGTACCTCATGAAACACCATGAGTATGAGGTAACAGGCCATAAATTACTGGCATGCAATAGCAAATTAGACTGTGAAGCATTACGACATACTGCACTGTAACAGAAAACACATTTTATAATAATTTGTTTATTTTACTGTTTGAGTGAATATTTGCCTCTTGCTCAGAGTGACACTCTTCAGCCAGTAGTATCCTTTGGCAGTCTTGGCCAAAGTAAGCCTTCTTGGTAAGCGAGACATATTCCACCACTCATGAATGGTAAACTGCATTGCTTGCTGCACGCCCCCTGTGGTCCAGCCTGAAGTCCTGGCTGCAGACAGAGGACATGGCACAAGCTGCAGAGACCCATACAGCTGCCTGGAGACTCAGAACCGTTGCTCGAGCCCCCGGGAACAGGGAGAAGACTAAGACATTAATTGAGAGGCCTGGGTTTGCACCTCTGCAACACTACTTACAGTTAAGTGCTAGCCATGAGGAGCGACACGTACCATTGTGTATGTTTGACATCGGTGCTGCGGAGTGTTTTTCTGACCCCTCTACTTTTCTAATCAAAGAAAATCAGTAAGATTTTTAGTTCCTCTGCAACTCTCTTAAAGTCATTTGGCCACTTTAGCAAAGTAAATTAGGAGGATTATTTCATTTTCTATTGCTTTCTCTGCCCGCAGCAGAGAACCGCCCCTTTCATATCAGGATGTCAGGGAGTGACAGTGTGTTGTGTCTAACAGTATTAATGCCTTTCTAGTCAACAAAAGCAAATAGCTCAAGGAGAAAGTATTTTCTTGCATCCATCTTTTATCCAGAGGTAAAAAGAGCAACACAAAATACATCCAGCAGCCATTAGCTATATAAGTCCTGATTAAAGGCAACATTCTTCTGTCTGTCTCCTTTCCTTTTGTGACCACAGAAATTAGTAGATCAATGTATAAGAAAAACATTTTCATTTGCTATTAAATTGGCTGAAAATTCAGATTGGTGTTTAGGCAGCTGTGTGGGAATCTCCATACCACACCTAAGTCTTTCCTCCTCCCCCATGTTTCAGAAATCTGCTGACAGTAAAAAGATACTGAAAACTTTCTGAAAAGATCAAAAAAGAGAGAGAAGATAGTGTGGAATACAAGTCCAAAACCATATCGTTGAACTTCAATGAGAATGCAATATCGCAGTATAGTGCCATACCCAGATGCCCTTCCCCTTTAATTAGACAGAGGCTGTCATATCTGCAAGTCCTATGAAATTAATTGTCAACTTGCTTAAGATTAGTCTAATTCTATGTAAATTCCATGCAATTGGTGGTATGCAGAAGGTATTATAACTGATACAGGCCACAATTAACTAAACTATGTAAACTCACTAGGTACAGTTCTTCCAACTTCTTGTGCTATGACAGCTGGGAGTAACTTACGATGTGAGTCATCCTATTAAGATTAATGTAAAAAGTATTCATGAGTAGCTCAACAACAACAGGCTTTCAGATTAAACAGAAAATGCTCTTTGGTTCAACTGCACAAATAATTAAACAATAAGAAAGTGATAAGACCGACATCCATCTTTTATACTAGCATAACCACACACATGTAGTTAATTGTATTGTGAAGAGTATGACCTCATGACAGTACAAAGATTACATTTTTCTTAACCAGAAGCAAACTGTTGCGATGTCTCCCATTTATTTTAAGCCACATGTCTTAACATGATTACATTTGCAGGATCTCAGCTTCCCCAGCAAGGCCAGCATTCTCAGAAAAGCCAGACATCAAAATGAAAGCTGAATTTTCCAAAAGCATTCAGTGCTTAATACTGCCCCTGCATGCTGTCTGTGGCCATGTTTTCAAAAGAGCTCAGTATTTAAGGTGATGAGAAAAACATTTGTGAATGTTGAGCTACTTTGAAGATCCTGCAAGAAGTAAAGTTTTAAGACACGGTTTCAGAAATGAAAACGTGGTATCAGATACACATTCGGGTTGCTGTGAATAAACAAATCAAGACTTGCAGGCCTAATAAATTGTCTGCATGTACACTGCTAGCCCTTTCTCACCTAAGCCAGCTAAAGGTGCTATTATTCAACACTGCCCAAGAGAGCATTTAGGATAGTGTAAGTGCCTCAGTAATCCATTCACTGACTGACAAAAATTGCATATAAAAGTCATAAGGCATCTTCAAGCAGACATAAGCATCCAACTTCTACAGAAAGTAGAACTGTAGAAGTTTTCAAAAACAGAAACAGAACCCTTATCTGCAGGCTCTTCAGGAGTCTAAAGCAATTCTAAAATGTGTTTCTAAAGCACTTTTGGCCAATAGTAGCAACTTTAAAAAAAAAAAAATCTTCCACAAGCATGTGTTTGGTAATTAAAAACTTTTAACTAATCTACTAATATTACTTCGTTTCTCTCCAGGTGTTGTCTACAAGTTGTGTTCTTAAAGCAGGTAGAGGTATTTGCTAATGTGTTTCATGAATCACTTTCTAATCTAGAGCCCATTCAACAACAGTTCAATGCAAATATTCAGAAATGAAGATGTGTCATTTAGTCAGATAAATTGCATGATACTCTTTCCTTTTGCCTGAATGGGTGACTTGTATAACTAAGCAGCAATAGGAAGATTCTCAAATTGCAATCTGAGCATAAAATTACTCATTTGGAAATACAGACGCAATTAGAAACTTGCTGTGAGACACATGTGTGCGTATATTCCAATAACAGGCCGAAATACACACATGCACGTGCCTTAGGACCAGGTCTTTGGCTGCTGTAAATCAAAAGTACTTCTCTTGAGAGCTGAGAATCTGGCCCATAACTTTAAATCCACTTTTCAGAGCTATGTAAATCAAGTCAGCTTATATTTGCATCTTCCTCAAAGCACTCTAAAGAGTGCATTGCAGGTTTTCATGCCTGGTGGGTAGTGTGCAGCACAGCAAGTAGATCCACGTGTATTTCTGTGGCAGTCTTCCCAGAAAAGTAATAAACTAACAATAAAAGTTACTCCCAAATATCTTAGTCCTAGCTCTTACCTCAGCTCTAACCAGATTCTAGGCCTAAGAAGAGCACTGCTTCAGGGTAGACACAACTGATTTATGGGTTTTTTAAGTATATTTTGTGGGTCATCCACACCATGACACACCTCACTGCTTCTTGTTCATCCTTCTAATTTCCTGAAAGAGATTGGTGCAGCTTCTCTGTCCACACCTGATTCTGGTTTTTCTTACTCTCAAACAGGAACTGCTAGAAATACATCAGAGATTCAGAACTTTAAACTGGGTGTAAATAAAGATACAGTCTCTTCTTTGAAAACTTAATACAGGTCCAGACTGGCCTGTGTTCAGTCAGGGCATTACTCAGTTTGAAAATTACGATAATGCAGCTTTAGTCAGCTGCACTTACTCAGTCTGTTTTTCGTTCCCTTAATGGAGCCAGCACACTATTGCAAGTCACAGAAGACAGCATCGGCTGAGTCACTGGTTCTCTTACTGTATTTGTCCATCAACTGCTCTGCCATTTGGGGGATGTGACTTCACCTTTTAGAGCTTACTCATCTGTAAAATGTATATCTGTAAAATGTATACTCATCTCCCTTGAAATTTCCCATATGACTTAGTATTCTCAGACTCTTCACGACTTATAAGAAACAGCAAAGAAGAACCCAGTGTCACTGCTGTTTCTTCAGCATGTTAGAACTTCTCTAGCAAAAAGTAGTCAGACTGGCAGGCTGATAAAAATTGTGGCACAAAGAGTTTCAATTAGCTGCTTCAAATATTGACAAAATAGTGCGTCATTCTGTTACCTGCAAAACAACCTCCAATATAAATTACATTTCTGTACTTGGTATCTAGTAACACAGATGTCTTGGTAGGAGAAACTTTAAAACAGTGATGTGTGTTGATTTATATTTTGATAAAAGCTCCCATGCATTTCCGTGCTTAGCTGCCTGTATATGTCTTATGTGTCAAGCTGTATCACTGGGAAACTTACTTAGTGGAAAGAAAACCACTTTCAACCAACCAAAAAGGAGGCACCAGAGCTTGTCAAAGAAGCAAGATTTCTGAAAGCAGAGGTTTCTTGCTTGTAAGAGCAATACAAGTATATTAAGGAACATGGGCAGATCTAATTTTAGCCTAGATCATTTTCAAAATTCATCCATGGGAGGAATTTGCACCTGCAATTTAAATACAAGAGTAAATCAGAAAAATTGCTCCTCTGTGAGTGTAATTGCAGGGACAATTAAAAAAAATTAGAGAAAGAGGTGTCCAGAGAGCTGTGCATAGCTTAGTTTTTCATCCCTCAAAGTCCATTGAAAAATGTAGCCCTAGCAGGACTTTCTTAAAATGATGGCATATCATTCCTTAAGATACACCAAACTATACTGCCTAACATTCAACCCATAAGGTAAAGGGAAGCTTGAGTGTCAATCTTCCAAGACACAAATATTGTACCTGTGAAATATGGAGTGAAGTGTGTGACATTTGGTGAAAGTGAGCCTTTTCTGACAGCCGGAGTCCAAGCCCCTGGGAGAAGTCCTCTCTGGCAAGAATCATTTAGCTGTAACCAGAGCGTGCCAAACTCTGTGAAAGAGAAATAGCTCAGGGGAAGTCCAAACTTGTTTTGTTGCAAATGAGGGTCCCCAAGCCCTGGGAGATTTTTTTCCAGCACATCTTCATTTTAGAACTGTGGAGTTAGATACAGGATTGCATGTCTTCAAGAGAAGTTGCAAAAGAAGTTGGAAACCTTGGTATGCATGATCAGCTATCTCGAGAGATAATAGATTTTAGCAATAGCACAGAGGATAAAACCCTTTCTGGAGGCTCTTTTGCCAGCCTTATTCATTGTGTTGTCCTTATATACATCTCAGTTGCTCTAGTTTATGCTTCAGTCTGTGAAGTTACTCCAACATAAAACTTGAGTTAGGTGTGAATCAGCTCTTACAACTCAGTAATGCTTGCAACTCATTTGTGGCTGCTAAACCATGCTGTGGCTGACTCATATTGATTTTGCCCAAACATTTCTATTTAATGGATTTGAACTATATATATATTTTACAGCAATTAAGGAAAAAAGAATTGAGTACCTAGCACTATAACATAATCTGCAGATCTCTGATAATCAGGATGACAGTTTATATGGTATATTTCTTTTACATTTTTTACTAGTGTATCTAAATTAATAATCTTTGCAGATCTACTTTTACAGTGATGGATATAAGAAACTGTAATGATCTAATAATTCTCATGCTGCAGGGCAGTCAGATATAGCTGCTGCAAATTTATTTTGCTAAAATTATGTAGACAGTACCTGAGACTTATTGATGCTGAGGACCCAGGACTTCTGCTGAAATCCATAGAAGCTAAGGGTCCTCATCTCTTCTGAAAGCAAGGAAGTAGGCTAGTAATGTATTCATGACAGGCTTTGTATTTACAAGCCATCCTGCAAGCAGCAGCACTAATTAGGCCTGATTTCAGGAAGACTGTTCATACTTGCCTGCCCTGCAATAACTCCCAATCCTTCCACCATGACCCTCTCTCACCTCTGTAACCTCAGTTCCTCCCATTCTGTTCCTAGGGCCTCTTCAGCACACACTCCCTCTGCTGTGTATCCTCTGTGCATCCTCTGCTCCATTCCCTCCTTAAAATTTCCTGCTTCTTCTGGACCTCCCTTCAGGCACCGTACACCTACCTTTTGCCTCCTTTCCAGTTCTCTTCTACACCAAGTGAAAAAAAGCCTGATTCATTATTCCCTGATGGGCTTGAAGTTTTTTGGCCATGTTGGCTCTCCAGCTGGCAGGCCAAACAGAGTAGGTAATTGTTTAATTCATGCTGAAACCCTCCCCTCATTGGGAGTACTAAATTAGCTCTCTTTTCCCTGTCTAGCTGCCAGTTTTCATGAAACCTGGAGAAACGTAATATATCTAATTTAACCTCTCTGTTAAATTTAGTTAAAATAAGCCAGCAGAATCAGAAGTTATTTGAGGGCAGGACAGAAAAACAAATGGGCAAGCAGTGCTGTTATGCAAGTCTTATTTCCTTAGGAAGCCAGGCTAATAAAACATGCAGGCAGCTGTTCATTGTATTTTTCTTCTCATGACCTTTCCTGCCTGCTTGGATCCCACTTCCACAACTTCATCCATATTAGAAGACCAGTGTGCCCATTCAGTATCCCAGTTATGCCAGTGCCGCTGTGTGCAGCCTCACCCACGGCCTGTAGACCACAGAAGGCTTCATGTTCAAGCTTTTTGGATGAGCACTTTTTCATGACAGTGACAGTGCATGATATACCTTAGCACTCTTAACAACTTAGAGACCAGATACCTCATGCAATAAAAACTTCCATCATCTTCTTCCATGACACTGCACAAATAACTAGGAATCTCATCTATTAACAATAACTTAACAGTTTGAACTCTTTCTCTGTATTATTTCTTTATAGTGTACTTAGAGTTGCAAAGGGTGTGGGGGTTTTTTTGCTTTTCTTCTTAGATAATAAGCTAAATATTTTTGTTCATTTCTTCTACTAGAAATATTTGATCTTTATTTTCTTCCTCAGAGGAGCTTTTAGAGGTAACCACAGAGATGTGGCATAGAGACATAAACTAAACTGTGTCTTTTCCTCTTTGTATGGGAGCTATGGATGTAAGATGCTGATTCTCAGAATCACCAAAGCAGTGTTAAAGCCTTTGGGAGAAGGCTGGCTAGTTGTAAACGTGGGTGTGTTTGTTTGCCTAGGGCAGCCGTGCTACTATGATTGGCACAGCAGTGCTAAATTTTTTCATTAGTGATAAAATAGTGTTCTTTGGTGGTCCTGCAGCTTTTTCCACAGAAGGAAGGCCTTTTGTCCTACTGTAGACAAATTCCACATTGAGCAATTTGTGGTAAATTAATGCAATATGGTGTTCTTCACTTCTTGCCTACAGAGATTGGAAGTTTCTTTTAGCCTTATCCAAAACCACAAGAATTGTCTTTAGACCAGACCTTCCACAGAGTAGTGCATGCTGACTGTGGGACCAGCTCTAATTCAGCACAAAACTCACAGCATATCTTAAACACAGCACAAGTGTATACCAAGAAAGAAGTCTTTATATGCCATAAATGGTTCTGATCATATCTCCACATCACACTTGAAAGCGATCCCAGTTGTGCCACCTCTGAGGAGACTTGCTCTGTGCAGATTTGCTGATCTACCAGCCATGATCCAGCCAGTTTCACCACACCTAAGGGCACTGGGATGTCACAGTACTGGTTACCACAGGCAAGCAGCTCATACTAACCCCCATTGACATAAATCCTATGGTACAGAAGAGGCATCGGGGCACAGTCGAGAGGGAAGATGTGCTATCGGGTTTTATGGCTTTCCAGCAATCCCTATCTGACTTCCCAGCTTTGAGCCTGTTGGCCTGAAGCCAGACAGAGAAAGAGCAGAAGCAATTCCAGCTGCAGGTTCAAGGAGTTTCCACCATCACCTTTGGTGTTTCATCTCTCCAGATGGGTCCAGAACCCATCAGGAATGGCTGGAAACTTGATCCACAGTCTGCATTTCTCACAGCCTGCACACTGAGGCACAAAATGGTTAGTTTATCATGTCTTCTCAGCAGTACAAGCTAACCAAATATTGTATTACTGGCATGCAGGTGGAAAGCAAATCACTTCCCTAGATAGATAGTTTATCCAAATTTAATGGAGCCCTTATTGCTCTTGAGGGAACTGAGATAGGCCCCCTCTACCACACTGGATGGACTTTGCCTTTCCCTGAGCTGTGAACTTGAGAGGGATCTAAGCAGGGATGGCAGTTGGCATCATCACCTCCTGCCTTCTCCATGGGCCTTCCAGCACCAGCAGCTTGGTCCTGCCGTTGTGTTGCGGTTTGAAATGGGGGGCTTGTCTCCCACCGAAAGGATATGCGACGAGGTAGTGTGTTTCAGCTGGGAAGCCAGTCAAAGCTCACACAGAAAGCTTTTGATGCTCGTTAACGTGCTGATAAGCCGTTAACAAGCTCATTAGTCGGGCTAAGGAAATGATAACACAGGCTACATATATGAGTGATAGAAGCAGGAAAGTTTAATAAGGCAGACACCCTTGAAGTTAAACCGGCCTGGAAGAGGGAGAGAAAGAGATAGAAGGGAGAATAAATAAAATTGTACAGTTACATATAAACTCTCCAATTGGGCAATCCCTGCCGCTTACAAACTTTGCCCCACAATGGCTCACCACGCCGGGTGCGGGGGGGAAGGAAAAAGTCCGGCCGTAGTCGGTTCACCTGATGAAAATGCTCTTGATATAGGAACTTTCTCCTGAAGCAAACCTTTCATGCAATTAAAACATAGTCCCTTTCTCCTCTGGGGTGGCTGCAGGCATGCTTCTTCCAGACTCCCACACACACATATCTGCGACGGGGGCCGGCCAAGTCACGTCTTAAGGGAATATCTTCAAATTCCGCTGCGCGCAGGGGCCTCCTGCATACGCTGCAGGGATAAAGGGTACCGCTGGGTCCATCCATCAGGGCAAGACAGTTCATTAGACCACCCCCGCCGGGAATAGGCAGAAAACGGAGAAGGTCCTACCCTCTTTGCAGAAGGAGTCTTTTACTGCTTCAGGGAACTAGCAGGTCTTGGACATGTCTTTCTCTCCTTGATGAAGGTTTCCAGTCCGGGGGCGTGAGATTCCAGAGTCCTCCACGGCATATCTGATAGGAGCCGCGGCACGGACGAGATAGAGAGGAGGGCAGATAGAGCAGAGAGGGGGGAAAGCAAGATGGCAAAATGGTGTCGAGTCTTCTCACATGCCCCCTTTTATGACTTCATTCAAAGAGGCGTGTCCTCCTTCCCGGAAGCTTGGGAAAACCACAGCTCTCTGGGAAGAAGAAAGCCAGACAACGTGAGAGCATCCGGTTCCTCCATGTTGAACCCAGGACACATTGGTAAATGTCACCCTGAGAGAGAAGAAGAATGGCTGGTGGGGATAGGAAGCATGTTTAGCGGTAAGCAGCAGTTGTGCAGGCATCAAAGCCATTACGTCTCTTCTGAGCTGGCCCCAGAACTGTCTCCCAGAGGGTGTTCCATCTGCACAACCAGCACAGTCTGCCCATGGCCAGCCTTGCAGTAGCCTATTTCACTGAAGCCAAGTTTGGTTGCCTTTGACCACAGAGCTACTGCAGCAATTAAAACATGCTAGTATGGAAAGATGTTTTCTTCTAACACAGGTAAGTCTGCCTCTAGCTGCTGAGGTAATGCAACAGCTGCTAGTTTGACTCAGCGCAAACACATGTTGTCTCTGACCATCCTATTCAACCACATTCCTCACAGGAGCATATCAAAGCCTTTGGTGTCTGCTGAGCATGACAGGGAACCTGAACTACTCTGCTCCTTGCACTTCTCCTTGTGTCATCTTCCTTCACCAGGTGTCAGGCCAAGTGGTCCTTACTTCCTTACTCTGCACAGGCTCAAATCTGTCAGCACTTAAGGTGGGAATAAATACCAAACAGCACCTTACTTTGCTCAATCAGCAAAGAAGTCTGAATTTTTCTGTAGAGAGGCAGCTCTTTCAGAGAGCACTTCAGAGCACTATTAAATCACTGCCTGGAAAGATCTGCTTCTCACTTGAGAGAACACAAGTCTAGTTGTGGACTTTAGGAGAACTTAAAAGCTGCAATATCCAGATGCTTATCCCAGGTATATGTTGTCTCAGTTCCCAAAATCTCTGGCTGTGCTTCTACAGAAAAGAAACCCAGGTCTAAATCTTAGATGGGTTTCACAGCAAATTCAACTGGTCGATAAACTCAAAGATGAGAGGTACCCCACAGTCAGTTTAAAGCCAAGCCAAGGTGATTTTCTTCCTTGAGGTGCCTAAACAAATATGAATCCCATAGAGTTTCAGACAGATCCTGCATAAGACATACAACAATTTATATCCTTAAAGATCTGGTTCTGTATAGTGTATCTTTTTCATGTTTTTGTTTTGATGTAATCTGAATGAAAAGGGTCTTATATGCTGCATTCACTGCTTCTGTAGAAAATCTGATAGTAAGATGCAAATCTGCACAACTGTCCTGAGAAAGAGGGATGGTACAGAAAGCTATACGGGTACTCTGCCCTGTACTGGGCATCCTGATTACTGACCAGCACAGGGTATTACAAGCATCAGGTAAAGGAACCATGAAAAATGCTCTAATTAATACAGATTTAGGTAATTAAACTACAGTTGTTTCTGTTTCATCCCAGATGAAATTTTACGTATTAAAATGAAATAGTATCATTTTACTTACATGCTTGCTCGTTGTGTTATAACTGAATTATAGAGAAGCTTCTGAATGATGCTGGAGTCCTTTTCCTTTCTTACAGCTGACTACGCTAATGGGAGAGAAAGATCTACTTCCCAGAGCTTCTTGTCTTAACCAGCACCAAGTGACATTTGTGACTGAGCACATAGAGAAACGTTAAAGGAGGTTGACTGTCCAGCTGTGGCAGTCCCTCAAGACAGATGGACTCTTGGGGTCCCCGAGTACACAGCAAATACCAAGTAGTTGTGTTGAATATTTATAAATTGCTTTTATGAATGACAGTGCAGATGGTGCTTTGCTGTATTTCTGGTTTTTGCCTTTGCCTGCCTACTCCTCAGATCTATCTGTAATTAGCTGGAATGCCTTGCAATGAAGGGATAATTTTGGGACCTTCAAACACCAGGCATTGTCTCCTTCTCCTCTGCCTGTAAGGGTGAAAGCCTGATGATGCTTTTCATCTGCTGGGATGGAGGCCCTCCGTACTTGGGTGTTGGCTCTAATGCATGCTGGACCACATTCCAACCTGGTTTTTTCTCGCTTGTAATTCCTTTTGAAACAGATGATTGCCTCGTGACTGCAGACTAAATGCAACAGGCCCCAGGCTCAAAACATTTTATTACAAGAGTTGTACCTTGACTAAAACAGTTCACCTACTAATTTGCAGGCCTGGAGATCATATACGTGTTCTTCAATCTGCATAATAATGATATGAAAGTATCCCTCCCATTAGCCTAGCCACTGACAAAGTATACCAAACCTATGAAGAAAGATGGCATATACTACTAGGCTTCGCAAAAACAAATCCTCAGGGAAGATTTAATCATTAAATGCTCAGAAGATGCAGCTGAACAAAAATAACAATCCATTGGATATAAACCAGAAGAAGGAAAAATTAGTAATCCATCTAACTAACAGTAACACAAACAATAAATACTGAGTGGGTCTGAAGAACTGTCATTGTGTGATAAAAAAATGCATCTTATTTTTTCTGCTTCTGTTCAGTCCTTGATAATACTACTTGTCTGTCCCTTTCCCTGTCCTTCTAAGATTCTCACAAATTGAGCTATTTTTATCTCACTTTTACTAGTTCATTTTGTTTCTGGAAGAAGATACAGCTCTGTCAGTTGCAGTGTCTCTTCAATACTCAACAAGTAGTGGGCCCGGAAAACATACGTTGTATAAGGATTTAATCATTTATAAAATTTAAAAACTTACTTCCCTTCCCAGTTCTATAAACAAACATGAAAGGCTGCTAAGCTAGGAAGAAATCAAATCCTACCACTGAAAAAGGCTACGAAAAAATGCCGGTAGTAAACTTTAAGTCTCAGCTGCTATAACCATCAGTGTGTGAAGACTCAGTCTTTTGTATTGCAAAGAACCTCGTTAAGATTTCTTTTTTCTTAACCTTTTCAGCAGAAGAGTATAAAGGATGTTGTTCATTGTAGCAAGCCTGCAATTTGGTCCTTCAGTGGACTCTTCAATGCTGTGTGAAATACTAAGCTTTTAGCTTGTGAGAGTTCATAGACTTTTTTTTTTTTTTAATGTTTTGGGGATTTTCAGAGGAATCCCCAGATGTCATGGCTAAGCACTGATAAAGCAGTCAGTGCAACGCAGACCTGAAGTAGTGTCCCTCTTTGCTCCTGGAGCCAGTATGGTGGCCACCAGGCAGGAGAAAAAAAAAAAGGGTGAAGTCAAGTTATATACTTGGTGAACAAAATAGCTCCTCCCTGCAGGGACAGCAGGCTGAAAGGCAGCTAGGTCACAAGCTCTTTAGCAAATTTCAGTTCTGTAATACCAGGAAACTTAGGTATGATCAAAGCACTATTCAAACAGCAGGCCAAATTCCGATCCCAGTTTTACAGCACAAATCCAGAGTAACTTTCTAAGCCAGTAGAGTTGCTGCTGCTTTACCTCAGTATCGATCTGGCCCAATGAAATTTGGCTAAACTTGCTGAAATTATGGCAAAATATGTAAATTAGGCATGATTTTAGCCTCTTAGCTCTCCTTTTCAGAGAGCTGAAATTTCCCTTTTGGCTCCTGCTCCCCATTTAATTACGCCAGGCTCTAAAATGCATTCTCAATGGCAAGCCAAGATTTTGAGTAATTGCAACAAATGGAGGACTTCTTGTTCCGAAACACACATTAACTAATTTTCCTTGGGTTCTGATACTAACTATCAAATTCCACCACCCCCGTGTCTCTGGGCTGGGTTGTTTGGGGTTTTTTTAAGTTGTTTTCTAATTGCAAAGCAGACATCTGGCAGCTCTCAGTGGTTATAGCTGATACACTCTCTCTGATCACTGTGCTTTACCCATTTCTCTGTGGGAGGTAGGAAAAGAGGCAAAAGGAGCCATGGTTTCAGCTTCAAGCCCTTATCCTAAGTAATTGCATAGGGGGATGTTTTCTTCCTCTTACCACCCTCAGGCTTGTGCTTTCTGTTGTCACTGAAAGACCCCCTGTCTTGAAAAGCAGGGAAATTCTTCCTGATTTCTCCCTTTGCAAATAGCATTTGTTTCTTCTCCTCCTAAGTCTCAGATGCACTCCTCCTCCTTTCGCAGCCCCGGAGGCAAGGGGCACTTGGGCTGAGGTGGGGGAGGAGGTGGGGGTGAAGGGGTGTGCCCCATTCAGCGCTGCCACCTGGCCAGCCTGATACCTGCTACTTTGGATATCACAGCAACCGGAAGAACGATGCGGACAGCATCTGCCAACGCTGTTTTTCTGTGGGAAGAGTCCCCAAGGGGAATATTGACATGTGTGAAGGGAACAGGAGAAGGGAAGATTTATCTGCCATAATTTGCCACGATTGTCCCTTGAGTTTTTGAAGAATACAACAGAACTCTCTGTGACCTCATGCTTTCACCTTAATATTTAATCAAGATTTAGATTACTGTGATGTTGATTAAAACTGAGTAAATATATACTACACGTAACTGATTTCACTCTTAATCAACACCTAATTTTTTTCCCTGTAATGATTGTCATTACCCTGGAATGTTTCTCAAGCCTATAATTTTTTAATAGAATGAAATTATTTTTATTGTAGAATAATCCCCACATGCCCCTATGTAATTTTGAATATTAATTCAGTCTTATTCAAATATCCATGACAGTCCCGCCTGAAGTCGTTTAGGCTCATACAAGAATGCTCGGATTTTATTCTTACGCAAACTACAGAGTCTTCTATTATTTTGATACCAATCCATTTCAGCTTCCGTGCTGATGCTGACACAAATTAATTGTCAAGATATTTTGCATGGTCTGTGAAAGGGCCTAACTTCATGTGACATTTTCTTTGTTCTCCCTCACAGAATACACGCCTGATAGTCTTGAAATTATTTTGATAGTTGGTTCCGACTGTGCAAACTCGTACATGTAGTCAATAGATATCTCTATCACATTTTCATCCTACCGTATTTACCCTACTGTCTTTAATCCAGCTCAATTACATTGGAAGAAACCGTTCCCTGATATTTAAGAAAAGTTAAATGTATTGCATGTTGCTGTTAAGCAGACTTACATCTCTGCAAGAATAACAACTATGCTGTGCCAGCCTCATATAACACCCTCAAGTAATTTTCTGAATAATACTGATAATTCAGTCTCAAAACTGCATTTTTCAATTTCTAAACAAGTCATCATAATTTTTGGGCTTGTCATATAAGTTTGTATTATAAAGCTTTAGTACCTGAGAATGTCTGAATGCATAAATATTAAAAAGTATACAGAAGAAAAATTTGCTTCAAAACCAGACTTAACTGATTAAAACACTGGCTAGAAGTTTCTGCACTGTACACTGAGAATGCACAGCCGCAATGAGCCCAGTATATGCTATTACCTCTATCAGTCTGAGACTGTCATCAGCTCTTAATGTACCTTATTAAAGGATCCTTCTAGAATATGTAGAACAGGCTTGGTGAGTAGGCACAAAAAAAACCCCAACCTGCAACCTATAGTTTTGGCTTCACTGCAAGTGCTAGTAAATAATCTGCACTGTTTCCTTTAAGCTTGATCACAGAGTAAGGCAGTAAGGGCTTGAGAAGGTTTTAGGCAGAAAATTGAACATAAAGCAGAGGGAGACAGTGTAAAAACAGTAATTTTGTGTAAGTGTTTTTCCTAAGCACATTTCTTGTTCAGTTTAAGAAAGCCTAAAGTAGCACTTGGGCCAGCTAGAGGGACATTCAGGTTCTGCAGCAGCAGAACTGGTCTAATACCAGCCCAAGAGGAGGTTGCTACAGCACAGTGGTTTATTCATCCAATTCCAATGGTCCTTTAGGACCATTCTAAGTTTCAGGGACAATTAATAATTCAACTGCTGCTAGTTTTTGCTGTTCCCTGCTTCTAACCACTGCACTGAGGACCTTCCTCAATGTGTTCCACGTGAGCAGATTAACACTGCTGTCTGCAAAAAGTGTGCAAGATTACACTGAGCCTGTCTGTCCGATGGGTCATTCTCAGTACGTAGCTGCAGTTTAGCTAAGGGTGTCATCGTAGACAGATGGTGTACATGTAGTCATGATCTGTAAGATGGACTATTGTACTGCCTTACTTTATGGCTTTCTATGTTATGCATCCTAAATGCTAGCATGCGCAAAATGTTACTGTCAGTCTTAACACAGAGTCAGCAGTCTCAGCATGTCACATTGAGAGAATGGCATTGGCTCATTTTCAGAGTTTCAATTGATTTTAAAATTGCTTTGACGACCTACATAGTTGGGGAAGAAATTGGAGAAAGAGTACTTGTCTCTCTATGTAAGCCTAGGTGCCACATGAGAGGTCTACACCCTCACCAAAAATATAGGTTACAGTCATAGCATCCTTATGCTGTAACTGCTGTGCATCCCAGACCCAGAGTTTAAAGTCAATCACAGTCAGGAGGGAAAGGTCAGTAAACTAATTTTAAAGGCAACTGCCATTCTAGTTATTTTCCTACAGTATCTCTTCGTAAACAGAGCAGCTCTATCCCATGGAACTTCTGCCCCATTCACTTTTTTAAAAAGTGATCTACTTTATGTTACAGTCTGATGTTTCTTGCTTGTACAGAATTTAATCGTACTTTTAGTATTGTCTAAGTATGAAAAAAAGAGAGTTTCAGCAAGACAGGTTTAACTGCTTATATTTTACCTCTCATTTGGAACAGACTAAGTGCATGTGCATGATCAGTTTCTGTTGCTCTGCTGATCTGAACTAACTTGTCGAGCTGCAGAAACTTTAGTACCCACATGAGCCCTGAGGGTTTGCCTATGCACAAAAGTTGTAGTTGTTTAACAATAGCATTAAAGTGCAACGTTGCCTTCAAGGACAGAAACATTTGGCTTGATGTAAAATTACATAAAACCATGGAACTTCGTCTTGTAAAAGTACATAAAGTACCTTTATACCTTGCCATACCATTATCTGTAGGAGAATATCCCAGCAGATCACTGCTCTATACAATTAAATCAGGGCAAATACTACTCAGAAACCAAGCTTGAAATAATAAAGTACGCTCACTGTTGTTAAAATTATAACTGAACGTATATTTAAAATCTTTCGAATTCTGCAGTGTGTGCCATTCAGCAAATAATAGGTATTTCACCCAGATTACACAAAGAAAAACTGTGTGGATGGGAGGAAAACAAACAAATTGTAAAATGTCACAAGAATCTTTTATGAGAGAGATTAAACCTTTCTGTTCAAGAAAAGAATGGTGTACTGAAAGTTCAGGGACTGAAGAGCAGGAAGGAATCTGAACCAAGGGTCACATTGAAATGCTAAGCTTCCTACACTGCATGTTCATTTGGTAACTCGTGACAATTAGGTGACTTTAGGACAATGAAAAGTAACACAGTAGTAACATGATAGCAAACAAGTGTTGCTGAAATTCTTGTAGGACCTTGGTTTGAGACTTGGTACCCACCTGAGAAGTATTCACTATTTTACAGAGGAGCAAGAAAACATGAGCCTTGCAAATATATTGATAGATAAAGCTAAAAATCTGTCATGGAATATGCATTATACGCTGTACACATGCTCAGAATGAGGTCTGTGAGGAAATTCTTCGCGGTGGAGGGACAGCGCAGCTTCTCGAATGGATAATAGATTACAGACCATTTCTTTTACATGATTTAGAAGTATTGCCAATATCTGTCATAACATCATCTGCTGTGTGAAAATAGTTGGTAAAATATGTACTCTTTTTGGTCTCTGAGAAAAATGTGAGGTCTGAACTTCAGTGCAGAGAAGGTTCCTGCAGAGGCTGAGTGCTCACAGTCAAATGTGAAATGACAGCCACTGATAGAAGACAAATGGCCAACCTTCATTTATAATGTATGACTTCATGCTGTTGCATTTCCTTTTAACCTCCATGTTGTGTTTATATGTTAGAATCTATTGGTTTTCCGTGGCAAGGTTTTGGTAGCGGGGCAGTGGGTGGTGAGGATGAGTGGGGTGAGTGGAGTGTGTGTGCAGAGGTGGCTTCTGTGAGAAGACACCAGGACTTGTCCTTGTGTGAGATAGAACCAGTTCCAGCCAGCTCCAAGACTGGCCAAAGCTGAACCTGTCAGCCACACTGGCAGCACCTCTATGGTAACATAATTAAAGAAGGGTAAAAAATGCTGTGCAACAGCAGCTGGGAGAGCAGAGTGAGAAAATGCAAGAAAAAAGCCCTGCAGATACCAAGGTTGGTGAAGAACGAGGAGGAGGATGTACTCCAGGCACCAGAGCCGAGATTCGCTGCAGCCCCTGAAGAAGACCATGGTGAGGCAGATTGTCCCCCTTGCAGCCCATGGAGGACCACGCTAAAGCAGATATCCACCTTGAGCCCACAGAGGACCGCATGCTGGAGTAGATGAGCCTGAAGGAAGCTGCAGCCCATGAAGAAAAGCCTATGCATGTTTTCTGGCAGGAGCTGTGACACCACAGAGGACCAATGCTGGAACAGTCCATTCATTCATGTCGTGAGGACTGCACCTCATGGACAGGACCCATGCTGCAGAAGTTCTTGAAGAATTGCAGCCTGTGGGAAGGACCCACTCTGGAGCACTTTCTAAAGGACTATATCCCATGGAAAGGACCCCATGGGAAAGAGCATGAGGAGGAAGGAGAAGCAAAAGCAAAGCATTGTGAACTGTCCACAACTCCCATTCCCCATCCCCCTGCACTGCTCAAGGGGAGAAGGTCAAGAATTCAGGAGTGAAGTTGAGGCTGAGAAGGAAGAAGTGTTGAGGAAAGGTTTTTTTAGTTTTGGCATTTCTCACTATTCTATTCTGTTAAAATTAATCAGTGATAAACTAATTTCCCCAAGTCGTATCTTTTTTGCTGTGATTGTAATTGGTAAGTGATCTCCCTGTCTTCATCCCAACCCACAAGTTTTTCATCATATGTTCTCTTCCTCTCTTGTTGAAGGAGGGAGAGAGATAGAGCAGCCTGGTGGGCACTTGGAGGCCAGCCAAGGTCAATCTACTACAGAGAGAGTAGTGCCAGAGGACAGATTCTCACATGACTTTATCTTTTCTTAGACAAGAGAAAAACAACTAAACAAACATCTCAAACAGCAAAATGCCACTCAGCATATCAGAATTTGTTGACTCTGGCCCTACACAGCTAGCTCTGTAAAGAACCTTCCTCTGCCAAAGACTGTCTACCTTTTAGGACCGACTTTTTTGAAAGCACAAACACTAAAGTGCCGATTCAGTTTTTTTCATTAGATTTCATAATCACAAAATGTCCTTTGCTTCTCCTGTACCAATGTATCCAGCACTACTAGAAGAATGTAGATTACACCCCAAAATACAGCTAACATAAGGCATGGCAGTATCAAGACACACTGTGGGAAACTGTTCCTGAAGCTGCAGATGCACAAGTACTTTGGGCTGATCACGCAGCTGCACACATGGATTGAATGAACGGAGTGGAAAATTTCAAGAAAGAAGTATAACATCCAGAAATAATAATTTGCTGGGCGTTTAAGAAGGATGAAAGCAGATACAATAGAAAAC
This sequence comes from Buceros rhinoceros silvestris, assembly GCF_000710305.1. Taxonomy (NCBI): domain Eukaryota; kingdom Metazoa; phylum Chordata; class Aves; order Bucerotiformes; family Bucerotidae; genus Buceros; species Buceros rhinoceros. Next base: position 20,668 of record NW_010430795.1, read on the forward strand.
AGCATCTGATTGTTACACCAGTGCGGAGCAGGCAGTCCCATTTTGGGCCTTTTATTACTTAAAGAGAGAAATATCGTTTTACGATATTGTGTTACGTTACTGGGCTTTACCTCTCACAGTTATATTCCTCATATCTCAGAAATTAAGAAGGAACTAATATTTACAGTGATGTATCTGCAGATTTTGAAGCTTCTCTAATTCGACTTTACTTCAGGTGTATCAAAGACTGTCTATTAATTGGATACAACTTCTAAACCCCTGCTTAGCACCAGAGAGGTAGCCTGGCATTTCCTTTTGCCTGTAACCTGGGCCAATGACTAGAGTCATAGCTACTCCGGATATGGAGTTATCCTCAGCAAGTGAACACAAATTTCCAGTTATCTCTTCTAGTTACCTCTCCCTGCCTTTAATGTGTCCTCAGTATTTGCTCTGTAAGAAGAACTGTAGAGAAGGAGGTGTAGGTGATGGCTATGCTGAACATCGTTCTTGCACCATCTAAGTGGCAAAGAAGAGATGGTGCTCTGAGGTTTCTGCAAAATGGGTCCAGCTTCCCCACAAGCTATCCCAGCACCCAGTGGGAATGCGGTCCTAGACAGAACACAACCCATGTTATCCTTACTTAACATAGTAACACATATGAACGCATTTTATATAGGAAAATTGACCACATACAACTCACACACTGTCTCAAACACGCAGGAGAATGCAGTAACACAACAAGTTTCTGCTTCCATGAGGAAGAACAAATTTTACCTCACCTTTTAAATAACCATACATATAATCACCTGTCACAACTCGGTATATAGTAGACACAATAACTCAGCCATGTATCTCAAACATGTGTTAGGACCAATACGTTTTTCCGTATATGTAGATACATACGAACTTTATTTTATTTTTTCTTTTACTGGTTTTACATCTATGTATGTCAATTAAGTTCAATTCTTGCTAACATAAACAAAAAAAAGAGTCAACTCCATAAATACGAATACCGTGTAGACTTTGACAGTGTGGTGTTCGGTGTTAATCCTTTCAGTAGCTTAGGAACACTGTTGCTGCTTTATGGAACACGAGATGACCGCTGGTTAGTAGCTCTGTAGTTTTAGTTAATTTTCATTACAATTGCTATGTCATGTAGATTTAATAAAAGAATAATAATTTATAGATTCGTGATGCACGTCCTCAAAGATAACACACTGTCCACATAGCAGGGCAGGTACTTCCACTGTACAACTGCGTTTTATTTGAGAGCTTTCAGAAAACACAAATTTATACAATATGTAGAGCCATGAATCACCAAATAAGGTCGTGTAAAATTAAATGTGATAAACTATATGAAACATACAAGCCTCTGGAGCCGTATCCACAGCCCTGAATTAGGTGCTTCTGAGGGAGCCAGGGTCTCCTCAGGACGACACTCTGAGTCCTTAAATTAACAAGCCATTAGGAAGTTAGTGTGCCTGAAACTTCACCTGATTCAGATGCAGATGCAGATGCAGAGGCATGCGCCTCCACACGTTCCAGCTCAGAGGCTGGCTTGAAGTGAGTCGTGAATGTATACTTGTGTTTTACTGAGATACAAAGCAAAGTGAGAGGGACGAACAAGCTCTGCCCCTCCCTGTAAATCATTGTTTCCTCCTCCTTATAATAATACGGAAACTTTCTCACTACAGTATCACAGTTTTATTCCAGTACTGAGTACTTCAGCTATCGAAGAGATAAAGTGTTTCTGCACAGAGACAGGGACCCTAGGCTGCCCGCCAAGCAAGCCCAGCTCCCTGCTGTGGCAGCTTCTTTTCTCATGACTTGGAGACTGGAGGATGAGGAGGACAATGGGGATGAGCAGCATTTTTTCTTCTTGCTTTGGATACACAGAAAATGGGAAATGACGTGCAGTGGTGAGACAGGCAGTGGTGAGAACTGAACCAAAGTCTCCCACATGTTGGCTGACTTCTTTTGTTGTTTAATGAGCAGTGGCTGTGTTTTTCTCTCCTGAAACAAACAAACAAAAAAATTGACCACATCAGCATCTGGATGAGAATCCGATCCTGGAAATTAGCAGTCACATCTATTTGGAGGAGAGCAACAAGGTGAAGTCCTATGTCATATTAGGCAGAAACAAGGAACTCAGCTGCACTGAGAGCTTCATGAGGATCTGAAACACAACTCTGGGCTTGCCAGGGACTCTGAAAACAAAGAAGGATGTACCCAGGGTTAAGGAGCAATTGGAATAGGGTGTATGCGAACCTCAGTTTTATACTTTCATGTCACAGTACCAGTCAAGTTCTAGTTTGGCTATCAAACCCTTTATTTGGTATAGTTCATGCTTTCATCTTGACAAAAATAAATGGATCTTTGAATTAAGATGAACTATGGTTGAATCACTCATTTTTCCAGATGTTTGTTTGATCTTTTAAACTTCAGACAAAAAGAAATCTAAGACGAGAATATGACCTGTTTTTATTAGAAATACATTTTATATGCATATTCAAACCTACCAAGGACCCTAGTACAAATTCGATGTCCTGGTGATGTTGTAGCCATTGTCTTTCCAAAGTGGTGAGATGTTTATTGACAAATATTCACTGAAGAAAGTGTCTATGTCAATATAGGCATATATAGGTAAATTTTCTTAAAACAAAAACAAAACCAGAAGGGAGCAGAAGAGTGTTCTGCACTAGCAGAATTCCTTACATTGTCTCCTGAGTTTATTTTCAGGACCTCGGTATTATAAAATTTGCAGTCTTGGAGCAAAATGTTATATACAGAGGAAAATAGAAGCTACATAAATAATTACTAGTAAATTAAAAATAACTTTGCCATGAATACATGGTTAAAAAAAGCAATACACAATCACTGGAGCTCTATTTGTTAATACTTCCTGGCCAGGCATATATCGAATAACACTTGGAAAAAAACTGGCAGAAAACCAAAGCTTTCTGCAAGCGCGAGTACAAGACAATCAAATTAACACAACCTTGAGTTCATTTTAACTGTACATGGTTAAAAAATAAAGCAAAACCCTTTCTTTCAACATGATTATTCTTCATTGTGTACTTTTTCCTCCTCTTAAAGACAAATATCCGACAAATCCTTGTCAGCTTGATCTTCTGGGATGACTTTATATTTTCAAAGATAAACATTTAGATGTCACACAGAAGATCCACAACTCCAAAATAGTACTGCAATAGTTAAGCAACTTTTGTCGCTCAGAGAAATTCTTCTCTAAAGAACCTCAGATATTATTGGAGATTTATGACCGGTTTGGGTTTCAATATCTATATGTGTTACAGATTTTCACAGCCTTATCACAGACAGAATGCCAGAATCTGAGCCTTTCTGTTAATTTTGTGCCATCACTCTCTGGAGGGGTTTTAAGAGCATTATTAGGGCATTTTACACCATATGACTATAATAATTGCCTGAGTGGGACAGAACTTCCATCCTAGTACATTTTCTCTAAGAAGGCTCAAAAATGATTTCCCAGAGAAGTGCCTTGAGCAACACGAGGATATAGTTAGACTTCCCCTAAATTCTCTCCAGCTTCCTGGAATTTGCAGCTTGCAGGGTTCCTGAGGCAAAAGTGATTTTTCACATCTTTAGAAGGCTTCAGGTATTCATCTTTCAGTAGCTGATTCAATTTTCATTTGACCCCGGGTGAAATGTTACGTTTCACAGTATCCTGTGGTGAAGAATTTCCACCTTGTAAATTACCTATTTTGTGCATAAGACTCACCTCCTCTGGTTGTCCTGACTTGTCCTTCTCTGGACATTTTCTAAAACTATATCAACCTTTTTGAGAGCAAAAAACTACAGGACCCACCACAGATCTATGCAGCAGTTAAATTCTATTATCTGTGTTCTTCCCTACTTCCTTCCTAATAATTCCCAACAATCAATATGCTTTTTTGACCACTAAGATGACATTGTCATGAAACTGTCTCCTATAAACCCAAGATTTCATTCCTGACTCATTACAGTCAGCTCAGAGGCCGTATATTTTATATTGTCCCCATTAACTCATGGGGAAAGGGAGAGCAAGGCGAGGTCCTGTGTGCCTCAGTCTGTATTTTTCTCATTAAATTTCATCTGTCATTTTAATTCCCAAGTACAAAGTCCTATAAAGTTCTCGTGCAGTTCTGCCCATGTAGCTCCATCATTATTACCCTCAGCAACTGGGTTTTGTCAAGCCAACTTTGTCACCTCCCTATTCACCCGCATCAAATCAGAGAAGTTTCCTAGGTCTGTGGCAGTCAATTGTCATGCACATCTGCACACCCATACCATAAATGGAGAGGAGCTACAGAGATCCTAGAGCTATGGAGGAGTGTTGCGGTACACTGTTGTGGTACACTGGGTGGCAGTGTGGGCGGTCGGAAGATTACGTGCTTACGTGCTTACGTTACAGGAATGCAGTAACCACCCACGATGGGCGAGGCTTAGTAGAACTACATAGCTCTATTCATTACATAAATAAAGCGCCATTTTGCATCCTCTGTACCAGAGAGAGTGTATAAGTGACCCCCAACGGAAGGGAGTTGGGTGCCAAATATCACAACAAGTTTCCACAGAGGAGAACAGCAAAGCAGCCACAGGTTTGAATTACTTGCTCGTGCATTCATTTGAATCTAGATTGCAGGAGGCTGACAAAGAACAAAATGAGACAAAATCAATTTTTTGGAAAAATCATATCTAAAGCATAGTCCTGTTCATAAAGTAAAATTCCTGCAAAGCACATGAATTGACTATATTTTAATAGAGTGCAGTCTTTAACCCAGATTAACTAAATCATGCTTAAATCAATTTAGAGCCCCTCTAGTAGACTTAAAGGAAGAAACAGATCATGAAGTAGCCTGTTTGTAATTACTTTCATACCAGAGTTACTACAGTAGGCTACAGATGTTGCATACTTGTCCAGGGTGCCTGCAAAACATGACACCTCAACACACTGCGTTGTTACCAGAAATAGCAAAATGGACCCACAGCAGTCTTCCAGCACACTTTATTGTGACAAGAAGCAGAAATGTTCTCCTAATTCCTCATTACATTTTTATTTATTTACATGCTAACTTATTAACAGATGGGCACCGTTCAGAAATGCTGTTGTATTTATCATGGTCAAGCCCTCCTTCTATCCAACTAGATTTTGAACCATGTTTCTTGGATCAATAAATTCTCACACTGCTGGACATACAGAAACCAGGAGGGTCCACACTAGGTAGAACTGCTGCCTCCTGCTAATTCACAGCTCCTTGAGCTTCCCAAAGATTGTGCATGTGGACAGAATTAGATAAATGGCATAGAAGATACATGAGCTAAGAAATTCCCAAGCTAAATAGACATAACACAGAAATAGCACTGTAAAAATGCCTTTGGAAGTAGCGAATGACACACACCCTGGAGGTAACAGAGCATGAGGATAGCTGTGGAAGTACATAAGCAGGAATTGTTGTGGTCCAGGTCACTCAGTTTGTGCCACAGCCATTTGTTGAACTACTCCCAAGTTGTGGGACTTCAGGGGGAAAGTTAGTGGAAAAGACTCCAGGGTTACCTAAACTAGTTGAGTAACTGGTCTGGGATGATCTTGGTCCTTGCACATCGACGCAACCTTTTCCTGGCAACCTGTGGGCCAAATACATTCTGCACTGCCTCTGCATGCCTACCGTACCATCTGGTTCTGTTTTCATGTTTTCAGATGACATCTGATGTGTGGCCTGCCAAACGCTGCTGAAAGATTAACCTGGCCTTCAGAAAGGGAAGTAATCTCATAATATTTATTCTTTCTGATTTTCTCCATCCCCTGCTGTAGCTTTTGCTCTGAAATATAATTGAATGTAATATAATTGAAATGCAAATAGGTAGGACAGAAATTAATAAAAACACTTATCTTCTTTTAGTTCTTTGAATTTCCAAATTAATGCAAAAACACTCTTTGGCTCAGAAAACTGCCAGTGGCTTTTGATCAGCATGTGTAACGATAATGTATGTCCAGTGAAAATTAAGAAGCCATTTTCTGAGGCCAGCTTACTTTGCTTCTGACTGGCTGTTTTTAAGTCAACAGCACAGTTGTGCTCTATGTGCAGTTTATCATCTAGGCTGTAATAGCTTCACTGGAGTTTGTTCATGAGCAGATCATCAAAACCTATTTCTAATCTTGTTAATCCATTGTGAATATTCTGATAGAAAGTTGCGGGTTGTCAAGAGATGCTCAGTGAGATAAAATTTGAAGGAGATTCTTTAAACACCGCAGTCTTGGGGAAGGTGAGGAATGACAGGTGATTATATGAAATGCCTGAGAGAAATGCTGAACTCTCTGTCCCCTCCTATAGTGCACCCATTGTTGGTAAGGCTGTCTTCCTTTTGTTGGTGTTCATTGTGGAGAGAAATGCACTAGTTATTTACTAGTGAAAATGAGATGGCAGTAACAAGCAATGGAAAACAGTGTTGTTTTTCATTTTGCATTGATGCCCCTCTACAGAGGCATGCATTTCTCACATTAATCTTCTCAAAGCATTTATTGTCCTGGCTTCCTGTTACAAATCAAGCTGGTGATGGCAGCCCCATGAAATCCCATTAGCATACCGAGAGCAGTGTATTACAGTACCAGGCAATAGAATAAATACAGAACAATAAGTATAATAGGGAATGCGTTACCCCAAAATGCAACAGCAGCTTTGTACTGAGTGCCAGTTCTATGAAGGTGCCTTCTCCACTGCATGAAAACAACTAAATAGCCTTTTTTGGTGTTTAGTTTCACTGTCAAGTGAAAACTGTCTACTTTGAGCCAAGGAAAACAGAGATGCAAGAGGAGCTGCATGCCCAGGTGCAACTGTCTGTCTCCCTGTTCATGGACTCTAATTTTAATCTGTTTGAAAGATTGACTTTCAGGTATAAAAATCTCCCTATATTTTGGTCTACAGATATAACTGGACCCTGCAAACAGCTGAACTTATTTTAGAGTCTTACTCTTTGCTTTTCTTTGCCACCATCAGTGGCAGGACATGATGATAGCCTTCAGGAGAGAAGCTGTCTTTAAAAGCAGCAGGGTTCATGTTCAGTGTTATTTGTTGTGAGCCTGGACTAGAAAGGAAGTTATGAGTTTGTAGCTAGGCAAGCAATAGCCTGCTATGGATGAGTAGGATGACAGCTGGGTCATCAGCATATGCTAATACATCAGTAACGCCAACAGTTCTCAGGGGCAGGCCTGTATAAGTCCTCTGCTTAGGTGCTCTTAATGGCCTTGAAGTAAAGGTACATACAGTAGGTAACTGCAAGACACCTTTGAAAAAAAAAGTGCAAAACCAACTAAATTAAGGAACAATTCTGCAGGTGAATAAATATTTACCTTTGCCTTGGACAGGGATTGTAAAAGCCTCATTGAAAATGTGGACTCTCACTGTGTGTTAGGTACTGGTATGTTCAAAGGTGGGAAAGCAGCTGTGTTTTTCCAGAATAAAATGGAAGATTGCTTTGAAATGTTTTTGAGAAAAACTGTCAATCATTTTAAAAAGCAAATAATACTAGGTATTGCCATATTGTTTCTGATGACGAATCACTTTCTAGTTTTAAATATAGGTTCTTATTCTAAAAGTGGAAACAGTAAATTTGTGGGTTTCTTTCATAAATGCCAGATGCTGAGTTTCTGTATTAGTAACTTAAGATGGTATAATGACATGGAATACAATTTTCCCTCTGAAACAGTTTAATTTCTAAGCGGGGCTGTGGCTTGGCAAGCAGGTCCAAGGGGTCTCTTAGACCAACAGATCTCTAGTGAGCTCTGGACTCTCTCTTTGTAGACGAGCTTGTAAAAGTAGAGTAAAATATGAAATGAGAACTTCTCACTGACGATTTATATTAGGACAAATATTTGCAAGTGTGGTTGTTCAGCTGATTATAGCTGAAATGTGTTACAATGGGAGTTGTTATCAGTTAATGTTGTTTGGTATAATTCTCCTTTGTAAAATTAAAATACTAAATTGACAAAAAAAAAAAATCAAACAACCCGAACGTGGCTGAAAACATAAGAAAAAGGACAGTGTTGTGTGATAGCTGTGTTTCATCTTGCAGATGGGTTAGACCTGCTTTGACATGACAGAAACCGGCAAAGTTGTAATGAATTAGGCCAAACATAGGGATGGGAGATGAGCATGATATCTGATTATCTTCAGAAGCCTTTAAGAAATGTTTCATTCAGGAGTTCAGATTGAGGATGGATGAAGGTTTGAAGGTAGGAGATGTAAGGGAGAGCTGACACAGAAAGCATCTAGTCTGCACTAGTTTCATTTAGGCTTTCAAGCACACACTAACCTCATATATAATATAAGATATATACACATATAATCTCATCTTTATTCAGTAGTAAAGAGTGCCATCAGGAACTGGTTCTGGATGTTCAATTTCAGTTTAAACTGGCCTCTGAAGTTGAGTGTTCTACATTTAAATTCCTCCTTTTTTCAAAATACGCATGTAGCATAAAAATAAAATTACGATCATGATATGCAACATTTAGTGTAAGAAAACCATTAACAAATATTTTAATAATGCACATTTATTTCTAAATCCCCATAAGAAAACCTTACTACATCATTACTTATAAAACAGTAATCCATTCTGTAATACCTTCCCTAGTACTAAAAGTAAATTGGATGAAAATCTCAGAGGTATGTCTGAGCATAACTAGCTTTGAGCATGAGCATATTAAGTTTTATCACAGACTGAGTTTGTTCATAAGTAGTCCACAGAAGCTTTCCAACAATTAAGATATCACCACCCAGAAAACAGATGCGATATTCCAAGGCTTCACTTTTTGATGTTCCCTGTAGTCTTCTTTCTCTGTCGGATCTAATGCCAATATGAAATTATCTATTCCTCCTTGAAAAAATAATAAAAAATACTCTGCAAGTGATGCTGTTGGCTGCAGGTACTGAGAAAATCCTGTGAATTTGCCAAAGTCCCTCCCACTCTCCCGGCTGGATTAGGGTCCCGCCATGTAAAGCCGTATTGTACAAAATGCTTCCTGCCTCACAGACCATAAGCCAGGGTCCAGAAAAGCCTTTAGGGATCTAAGATAGGCTTTAATTGCATAAATACAAATTGCAGTCCTTAGGAATATCACTCAGCTGTTATCTAAATCTGGAAAGTGCTCAAGTTTTCAGCTTTATACTGACTTAAACCTTGGCTTATGGTCATTCCCCAGATGACTGGGAAGCCCTGACTGTACCACACAGCACTTTCTCTCTCATGCGGAAGCCCTATTAAGCCCACATTTGTTGTCTGCTAAGTGGCTCAATACAATCTGCATTGTGAGAGCATATCTTCCAGACAGGGTTCTGCAGAAGGAATGGCCATTGAATTACCTCCAAAGGTGTCAGATGATGGACAAGGTATACCACTGCCCCTGCTCCTTATGTAAGGTCTATTTTGGTTCTATTCCCTACTTCAGAAGTTCCCAAACTATCTATCTGCCCATATCCACCCCTCCTCTCCTGTCATCTGCCACAGTAACAGAGGAACTCTATTGTCAGTTTTCCTTTTGTTGATCCACTTGTTCTTGAATAGGTCAAAGCAAAGTGGGACAGATAGTGAGTGCATTGTGTCCATCTGTCATACTAAGGCTCTAGTCCCAGTACACTGCCATCAGATACTTTATCAAATGACCGTTTAAGGTAATATATATCTAAATAAGAAGAATCAGAGAATCGCAGAATGGTAGGGGTTAGAACGGACCACTGGAGATCATCCAGTCCGACTCCCCTGCCAAAGCAGGTTCACTTAGACCAGGTTGGACAGGATTGTGGATTTTGAATATTTCCAAGAAGGAGACTCCACAACTCTCTGGGCAGCCTGTTCCAGCGCTTTGCCACCCTCAAAGGAAAGAAGTTTTCCTCATGTTCAGATGGAACTTCCTGTGTTCTAGTTTATGCCTGTTGCCCCTTGTCCTGTTACTGGGTATGACTGAGAATAGCCTGGCCTCATCCTCCTGACACCTGCTCTTTAGACATTTATAAGCATTGCTAAGATTTCCTCTGAGCTTCTCTTCTCCATGCTAAACAGATCCAGGTCCCTCAGCCTTTCCTTGTAGGAGAGATGCTTTGTCCCCTAACCACCTTTGTAGCCCTCTGCTGGACTCTCTCCAGTAGTTCCTTGTCTCTCTTGAACTGGGGAGCCCAGAACTGGACACAATAATACAGATGTGGCCTCACTAGGGTAGAGTAGAGGGGAAGGAGAACCTCTCTTACCCTACGGCTATGGTCTGCTTCATGCTCCCCAAGATATCATTGGTTTTCTTGGCCACAAGGGAACATTGCTGGCTTGTGGTTAACTTACTGTCCACCAGGACTCCCAAGTCCTTTTCCACAGAGCTGCTTTCCGGTAGATCAACCCCTAACCTGTACTGGTGCATGGGGTTATTCCCTCCCAGGTGCAGGACCCTGCACTTGCCCTTGCTGAACTTCCTAAGGTTCCTTTCCACCCAGCTCTCCAGCCTGTCCAGATCACATTGAATGGCAGCAGAGCCTTCTGGTGTACCAGCCACTTTTCCCAGGTTTTTAACATCAGCAGACTTGCTGAGGGTACACTTTGTCCCTTCATCCAGGTCACTGATGAACTGATAAACAAGACTGGACCCTGTTCTGACCCCTGGGGAACACTGTTAGATACGCGTCTCTAACTGGACTCCGCACCACTGATCACAACACTCTGAGCCCTGCCATTCAGCCATTCCTCAATCTACTTCACTGTCCACTCATCCAACCCACACTTCCTAAGCTTACCTATGAGGATATCATGGGAGATAGAGTCAAAAGCCTTGCTGACATCAAAGTAGAGAACCTTCCTCATCTACCCAGCCAGTCAAGCCATCACAGAAAGCTATCAGATTGGTCAGGCATGATTTCCGCTTTGTGAATCCATGTTGACTAGTTCTGATCATCTTTTTCTCCACATGCTTAGAGGTAATGTCCAGAATGAGCTGTTCCATCCTCCAGGGATGGAAGTGAGGCTGACTGGCCTGTAGCTTCCTGGATCCTCCTTCTTACCCCTTTCTAAAGAATGGAGTGACACTGACTTGCCTCCAGTCCTGGGGCACCTGTCCTGTTCTCCATGATCTTTGAAAGATGTTAGGGAGCAGCCTAGCAATGACATCTGCCAGCTCCCTCAGGACTCATGAATGCATCCCATCAGGGATCATGGATTTGTGGGTGTCCAGTTTGCCTATATGTTCCCTCTTCAACCAAGAGAAAGTCTTCCCTTCTCCAGACTTTCTTCCCTACCTGCAAAATCTGACATTCCTAAGGGTCGGCCTTAGCAGTAAAGACTGAAGCAAAGAAGTCATTCCGCAACTCCACCTTCCCTGTACGCTCTGTCACCAGGGCACCCACCTCATTCAACAGCAGGCCCACATTTTTCTTGTCTTCCTTTTGCTACTGACATACTTGAAGAAGCCCTTCTTGTAGTCCTTGATATCCCTTGCCAGATTTAATTCCAAGTGGGCCTTAGTCTTTCTTGTTGCATCCCTTCACACTCTGAAAATGTTCCTATATTCCTCCCAAGTGGCCAGTCCCTTTGACCACATTCTGCAAACTTCCTTCTTCCATTTGGTATTTTCCAGTAGCCCCTTGCTTATCCACACAGGTCTCCTGCCTCCTTTGCTTGACTTCTTACACTCAGGGATGCACTGATTTTGAGCTTGGAGAAAGTGGTGCTTGAATATTAACCAGCTCTCCTGGACCCCCCTACCTTCTAGACCTCTAACCCATGGGATTTCTCCAAGTAGCTCCTTGAAGAGGCCAAAGTTGGAATAAGGCAGACTGCGTGCTCTGAATTCCTG
>NW_010430795.1:32675-32898 GCF_000710305.1 Buceros rhinoceros silvestris
ACGGGAATTTTATTACAGTGACCTACATTCAGAGTGTTCATTCAGTTACATCAGTCCAAAACTGTACTGCAGGGTGTCTGTTCCAGCAGGGCAGTCAATGAGGCAGTCAGCGAGATATAGCACTTCCGAGCTGCTCCTTCCTGGGATTTTTTGAAGGAAGGAAGGTAGGAAGGAAGGAAGAAAGAAAGGAAATAAAGAAAGGAAAGAAAGAGGGAAAGGGAAA
>NW_010430795.1:32923-55262 GCF_000710305.1 Buceros rhinoceros silvestris
TGGGAAGAAAAAAAAAATAGATAGAAAGAAAGAAAGAAAGAAAGAAAGAAAGAAAGAAAGAAAGAAAGAAAGAAAGAAAAGAAAGAAAGAAAGAAAAGAAAGAGAGAAAGAAAAAGAAAAGAAAGAAAGAAATCTTCTTTTCGATGTTTTGTAATGTTACTCACCACTAGTTTGAGTTTGTGCAAAAATCGATTATAACTCAGTAACAACCTCAAAACATTACTGTGACATTGGACAGACTACCAGATCTACTACTATGCTTGTAAGCACATGTATTTTTTATCCTTGGACTGTATCCCCTGAGAGCTTTCATTTTTTAACGGCGTTGAATGGATGTTTAGTTAAAAACTAGACCTAGTTTGATGGCTGATGATTCCTGCCTTTTGTTAGAAGTCCATCCATTGAGAGGGAGAAGGACTGTGCTTGGTTTTGCTGAACTCAGCTCACTCCCTCTCTACAAAAGTGTGGTTTTGTTACAGGATTCCCCGTTTTGGTTATGTTTTTTCTTCTCATTTAAATGCTTTGGTTTTTCTAATTTCAGCCAAAGTAAACAGAAAAATATCGTAAAAGATAAAAATCTTTAGCGGAGTTGCAGTTGCAGAAATTTACAGGCCTGTTCTCATTCAAACATGTTTATGCAAGTTTAATTAAGCTTTTAAATAAACATAAAGTTCTGTGCCAAGCCATTACTGTTATCAATATCATCAATACTGCAGTTCATGCTGGAGAACTTCACTCTGGCCTTAACACCAGATAATTGCCTCTGTGGCTCTGCTGGCCTGCATTCACCAAGGCTTTCACACCACATAGCTTGCTCACCTGCAGAAAATGGTCACTAAACCCCCCTCCAAGATCTAATAAGGTGTACATTTGCCTAGAGATCTCCCAGCCATTTGTTGCTCCCATTGACTCACTCCTTGGAAGTGTGACTCTGGAATTACTTATTTATTTTCAGGAATGTATCAAAGTAATATAAGCCTAGGATATACAACATTTTTTGAGAATTAACCTCAGTCCGAGAAAACTCTATAAAAAAAAGCTTTCATTCCTATCTGTTACCTTGTCCTTTCTTGCAGGGAGACCTCCAACAGATTTGGTGAGGGGAGACAGAGGGAGGTGATCCCCCAACTTCCCCAAGGTTAAAAAAGACACAAGTCACTTCATTACAAGTTTCTTGGGGGAACAATCCAGACCCTAATTGTAAATTCTACAATGGTTTCTAAGATATCTCAGTGGTTTGGATGGCAACCCCTAGTAATTAGAAGAAATACAAGTAAGGATAATAATTTTATCAGGCACTTCATTTAAAAATGGGGTTGTGTGATTTTTCTCTCTGGGTTTTAGTAAAAGGAAAACATAAGAAAAATTAAAGATTTTTTTTCTGTTTTAATTCTATTCAACTTTATTTTGACTGAACAGGGAGGAGAGCCACAGGGGCCCTAGAAAACCCAGTCTTATCAGTTCAACTGGTACACTGAAATATTTTGCTTTTGAGTGAAAAATGATGATGCTAAAGTGGTTAAGAAAAGGAATGCTTATTTGTCTATCAATTTCCAGCACTTTTAGCTAATGCAACGTTTGCAATGGAATTTGTTATTTTTGTTTTCCAGTTGTTAGCAGCCTTTTTTGGGTCTTAAACTTTCCACAAATTTCTTTTTCTGCTTGTAGGAATATATAGGAAATCAAAATTCCAGGCATTGTGAGAAAAAAAAAATTAATATTTTCAAGTATTTAAATCATATGGAAAGGTAGACAAGTCACATGATTTTATTTCTAACACCATTCTTAATGATACTATGTATTTAAGCTGAGAAAGGCTTTACAAATAAGCCCTAGAAACAGTATACGTATGAAGTTTGTTTTTTTAATAAATTCATATTGTATCTGACAGTGAAATCAAGTCATTTGTCTTACTTTCAACTCAGCAGATTAAAATAATCTCTTAGGGTCCTTAAGAATGAATTTTACAAATCATTCACTAAGCATATTTATATAAAGCTTCACTACCAGCATCTACAAAGTAGCACCTTTCCACAACTCAGTTGGGGAATTTTATTCCCTTTATCCCATGGTGGTATCCTCAAAAATAATGAATGTTTCAGTCAGAGCTCCCACAGTTCCTTAAGAATACCACAAGGATTTTATTGCTAATTGAAAAAATAGATAACATGTGTCTTCACTTCAGCAGCCTTTATTTATTTTATGGACATTTTTCATCAACTTTCAGACGTTTTCTCTTCGAAATCCTACATAATTTAATGTTCCCCATCTGGAATGCTAATACTCGACATGAAGAAAAGGAAGTCAAAGGGGACAAAAAGAGTAACAACATTTCTTTGACTCCCATGTCAGTAGTACCAATTAGCTACATGAATTTTCCATCTGCTTTCGCTAAATATGTGAACAGCTGCATCCTACGGGAAGACAACCTGATGCAGTCAACAGAAACTGTCAAGGAACTGGTCATTTCCCGTCACTAGCTTCACACTGTTGCAGATATCAAACCACACAGTCTTTGTCTGTTAACTTTGAATATACTCTACTAAAAAAACCTGGCGTTCTTCTTCTTTCTCTTAGTGAAATCTCTTTGCCTACTGATTTAAGTGCTTTGGGTTTATATTTCACTTCATATGCATTGGATTGAATAGCGTAATGCCATATGTGTGGAAATTTATGGGCCTCACAGTGTCCTAAACAATAAGTAGACCAGAGTAATGTTGCAAATTAAAAGAAATCAATGGGTTTTTTTGGCATGGTCTAACTCTGCTGTTAATTGGTAATATATATCATGTTGGGTGGTTGCATCTAATCTATTTATTTGCTTAAAGGAATACCTACCACTTCTCCCTTATGTTTCACAATATATCATGCAAAATTTCTCATTCCTCATATTGAAAAGGAGATACTATGTTTTACCCTCCTTCTCCCCACCCCACTCCCCCCACTGCACACACCACCACCATCACCACCACCACCACCCCCAAAAAAAATATATGCATAGATATTATGGGGATAGATAACTTCAAAATATCTGGCTAGCTGACTTATACAACTGGAAGTACTGATGTTTTCAGATATTTGGCATGAATCGCATAGTTTTTTTCAAGATATCTGGACCTTTTGCAGCTGTCTCCTGCTGTAAATTTTTAGATAATACCACTCTCCTTGTTCATTGTTGAAGCAATCTTCTTACTCACATGGTATTGTTCAGCTCTCTGGCTGAATAAGTGGAAGGCTTACAAAGAGGTAAGACCATCTGTGGTGTTAGGCAGAGAGTGATAATATGTTCTGGAACTGTCAGAGGAATTAGGAGATTTCTAATCTTTTTAAACCCAAGGACTGTGAACCCTATAATTTTGACCTTGCTTGTGAAATAACTGATTTTAAAAGAAAGAGATAATTTTGAAAATAACAGTAAGTGTCAGAATTTAAACTTATGCTCAATGTCTTCACAAACAGCAATTGAATATCACACATTCGCATATAGTTTGGGGCATGGAGCATGTGTATTTATGTAACTTCAGTGCTGCACCTCTTGTCAGGATTTTTGCCTGACTGTAAAAACTGCCTTGTTAAATTTACTGATACCATGGCTGTGGTCTGCAGAGCTGTGAATGGAAGACCACCTCCTTCACATTACTCAGTTTTTTAAGACCTCTATCCCTTCTAGTTCCAAATGGTCCAATAAACCACCTTTCTCCTCAGCTTCCACAGTAATCATCTTCAAAAACAATGGTTGCAACAGAGGTTTTATACCGTGCATGCCTGCATGCGCTATGAGAATACAGAGAGGTTCATGTCTAGAAACAGGGAGGATGCTTCAGCAAGCATTCGCCTGTGTTCTGTGAAGGTCTCTGTTTCAAAGACTTGTCTTCCCTAGATCTCAGCAAACGCAGGCTCACAAAGAGAGCAGTTAGCACAGAAGCAAACATCTGTATGGAAGCCTGGGGAGACATGGGATGATGGTCTTATATGAGATTTGCTGGCACAGCCACATCTTTGCAAGCTAGTATTTCTGTTAGGTCAGCTCACACTGGGATGTGTGTCACAGCAACAGCAGTCTCTTTGTGTCATTTGACTGGGAAAGACAGGGTTTCTGACACAAACACATTATTGTACCTCATTGCCACACAAACATTTGTGAATCTCCTGCATTTCTTAGCAGAGGGAATTGAAATACAGGGAGCTATAACCAGCAAGTTAGCTAATTGCAGGTGTTCATCCTGTGAAAACCACAGCAGAAGTTCACGGGGTTTCGTGACACTTCATAAGTTCTGGATGAGATGGTTTGTCTCACTCCTGTGTTCACACCCATCCCCATGGTGCCTGTCCCTCATTTTTTCCTTGTTTTTTGGTCTTAGAGCAATGACCTAAAAAAAAAAAAATATTCATTCAGACTCTTTGATTTACAGGGTTTTAAGTAAAACAGAATAAGGATCTTAGAATGGGAAATGCGTAAGACTGGTACTCAGCAAACTAGTGATGAGGATTATTAAAATTCAGAGCTCACAAGACGCCTCAGAGATAAAAGACAGCTCTTTTATGAATTCTTTTATGGTATGTTCTTTTAGTCCTCAGAATACTGAAACATCTGTATCTACGAAAAAGCAATGGCTTTTTAATATAAATGTCTCTACCTTTTAAAGATAATATCTGAAGGTAAAATTGTTTTTATTTAAGATATTCTTAGATCCTTTACATAATGTTTGTTCACGAAGCAGAGAATATAAACGCCTGCTTTTTGGATCATAAATCATTAGGTTATCACATTATGAGGGATTTTTAAAATAACAATATAGAATTATATCGCCTATGAGTACCTTCTCTCTTCATAATCTATTCTATTGCGGATGTATCTCCATTTTTTTTTCTCTTTTAGGCAACTGACCCTGACAATAAGTGTATCCTGACTAAATGACATTTCAGATCTGAGAACTGAAGATCATAATAGAAGATTATGTAATTAATTTTCAGAGATAAGATAAAATATCCATAAATCAAAGATTAAGCTGCAATAGATAATCTTCACTATTTCTGCAAGGTTTATTCTTGACTCCTATTCAACATCTTCTACACTTGTTTTAGCTGTGTATAGGTTCCTGTTTCAAAAGACTTATAATAGGTGTGCCATTGTCTATAAAACCAGCTCCACATATTTGGCTTTTGAAAATTGGCACCTACTCAGTAAATTCCCAGCTCGAGCTTATCCTCCATAAACAATTCCCAAGCACCTAGACATTATTAGTTTTCCAAAACAGTGTAGCTCTATTTTAAGACTTTTATGATGACAAAATCTCTGATAAGGGCTCCTGGTACATCAAGCTTTATCATCACCACAACTTCTATAACAGTACCACTCTACACCACACAAACAAAGTGAGTTTTGAAAACAGTTTCAGATTGCACAGAATATCCATTAGACAGACATGTACAGCAGGTCATGCATCTACACTGGATGGCAAGAAAGCATGGGGCATCATGGCAAAAGTAGCCAATTTTTTTGGATGAGGGTCTGTTCAACTGAATCACTTGTGATTTACTGACTCACTCACCAGTTTAACCAAATGCTGCAAATCAGAAAATTATGGCAGATAAAAATGATGAACTATAATTCAGTTAAAAACTGAAATACACATTTATTATCTCATATTGCTTCATTCAGAAAGCAGAAGGATTGTGAATCTGTTGAGGTAATTATTTCTTTGGTTTTTCGTAATATACAAATGCATCCATTTACAGTTTTTAAGCTCTGCACATTCTGTCATGTAGTAAAGGTTCATAATCTGAAGCATCAGTGTATGTATCTAGATAAAAGGCAATGATCTTTTAATTCCATAGTAGCCACTATATAAATATATAGACAAATATACAACGTGAATCACAAATCACTTTGGTGTTTCCCATCAAGTGTAGGGTTCTCTAGAGATAGGTGCTATACTAATAGAGAAATAGTTAATGTTTTTCATATTAAACAGAATGCCCTTCATTTAATCCCTGTGGTTAATGGCTTAAAGCTGGAAGCAGCAATAAACACCATCAGAGAAAGGTAGATAAGAGGTGCTGCGATGGAAGATTGTGTATTTGCACAGCCAGAGATGTACCGGATGCTACCTGCTGATACAGCTATGCACCATTTATCCCTTTTAGTCACCATGAAGCATGAGACAAAGAGAAGGTGAGCAGGAGAAAGAGCGAGCAAAGGCATGAGAATAAGAGGGAAAAGAGGGAGGAAAGGAGGAGATGACGGCTGTTCAAAGGGCAGAAGAAGCCAGCGGATGGAGGGGTAAGAAACTTATCAGCAGCAGTCAACTATGAGGAGCTCTTTTGGAGAGACAGAAAATGCAGCTTGAAGGTGTTGGTGTAAAAACCATCGGCTGTGGTGTCAGTTTTCATGCGTTTCTGTCTCTAGCTGCTACAGTGGTTGCTTGTGCTGCTCCCATCTATCACTCCCACAAGCCTGAAGGAGAAGGCAGGCTTTGCAGTACCATAGGGTAGCTGTAAAAAAACACAGTCAGTGGATTGAGAGGGGAAAGGAAATTTTTGCCTGTGAGGATCATGTAGAGCCTGTCCCACTAGCAACTCCATCATTTAAATCACCCAAGCAACAGCTTAAGCTCCATAAATCACCCAGGTAGTAACGTGTCATGCTGTGCCATGCTGTGCTGTGCTGTGCTGCGCAGGGAGCTACAGTTTCTTGGGTATACAGGTTTGTGCCAGCAATAGTCAGGATCAGTGAAAATGTGTGATGTTTGACGGGAGGATTTGTGCTAGTTATGTGAGTAAAGCTTTATACTGGAGACTTCACAGCTTTATCATGGAGATTTCTTAAGAAGAAGCTGAAAAAATGGTCCTCAGTGACTGATTTCAGACACCATAAACCAAAAGAAAGGGAAAAGGTACTCAGGAGATGTCAGATATTCGTGTCAAAAGATATTCATGTCAATCAATGACATAATTGTTTATTCTAGATTAATTATTTTCCATGTTGTTCAAATCTTCAGATTTTTTTCCTCTTTCAATGATGTAATTATTATATAGGTAGAATCGCTGCTATAAATGAATTCCTTGTTCCATTTGTCAAAGCAGAGGGGCCCATGGTATGCCTTATTAGCTATGGGTAAATGACAAAAAATTAAAAAGAAATTAATTTAAAAAGTATGAGAATGTGAATCGATTGTTTTCCATGGTTGCAATTTTTTCCTATAACCCTTTATGATTTTTCTTGATGCACTCATGAAAAAAAATGCTGCTGCTGCTTGAATCAGTCTTCCAAACTCTTTTCAGGTCTACTGTGCACTGCAATCTTTAACTACAAGCACTTAAACAAAACACACTCTTCCACTGGATTTACTGTGAACCTCTTAAGAGATTCTTCTGGTCAGCAAACTCACTTGAAAGCTTGACAATCTAGTCTTTTTTTAAGTTGAAGAGGCATTAATTTAAAATTACTGGAGAAATCAAATGCAAGAAATTAAAGCTGCAAATCAAGAGAGGAAAGGTGAACAGAATTAAATGGCCAGTGATTTAACCAGCACCCTCTCCTCTGATCTTAGATATACTATGTGAACTCCACCTCCCTTCCTGATAGTACTGCCTACTATCACTAGGGGTGCAACAGCTACTTAATACACATACCGTGAGTAAACACAGTTTTTAAATATTCCGCCATAAATTCCTCCATTTGACTTCATATCCCTGCAGTGAAACAACCCAGTATAAACTATATGTCTAAACTGGTTTCCAGGTAGCATGATTTCTGATGTAATCAACTAACAGGAATTAGCCAGTAAATCAAAATATGTCTGTATATACATTTTTTTACAGTTACGAGACCATTTACTTAAGTCATAATCCTGGCTTAGTGATCTTGAAATGAGTTCCAGTCTTGTTAAATCATTTTGACTTAAAAAAAAAAAAAGAAAAGAAAAGAAGAAGAGAGAAGAAAAAGAGCAATGTTAAAGTTCAAAGTAGGCTCAGAAAACTGAGGAAGAGATATCGATGATATCTATGCCCCTTTTCATCTCATAGGCTAGTGATACGTGTGCTTACCCAAGATCAGCTCCCTTGTCCCCTGATGGGCATTTTAAGCAGCATCTCTTGCACATTGTCTCTATGCCAAAGTCTGTTCCATGACGATCTATTTCCCTGTTCATAGCTTGTCAACCCTACTGCTGTCTCAGTGTGATGTCACTTCAGAGCAGTCACATGAAGTAGAATAGTTTCATAAATGAGGCTGAGAGTAACTGAGCCTTGCATGCCTGGTAGCACGGCAGCAGCAGCACTCCTCTGGGACCTCTGAGTTCCTAGCCTTCTCAGACAGAGGATGTGTTTGAACCCAAGCCTTGCCTGAGCTGCTGATCAGCCCCCAGACCACTGGATGAAGCTGCCACTGCAACTATATTGATGCCAACATACTGCTACTGAAAACTCTTCCAATGAAAGGAGACTCAACTTGAAGAAGAGCACGTGAAGTTTTCCTCTCTTCACCCTCAGCCTTCTGGTCTGCTTATGCAAGCTGCAACCCACTTTGTGTTAATCTTTGGATGCACAGTCCCGTATGATGGTGGTTAATCACTTGATCTTTTAAAAAAACTCCATCACTGAGTGCCCACCCTGGCTCTCCAAGGTTAGCTTTCTGCAGCTCTCCTGGATTATCACCGTCTTTGATCTGCCAGAGGAGTTTTTTGTGTGATTCTTTCCTTAATATGTTTCAATCCGGATGTGTCAGCCTGGCAAAATCCTACCACTTGAATTGTTTAAGTCAGATAAAACACTGTTTAAACAGGCACTTGAGGGCCTTTCACACCTATTCTCACAGAAAATATTTTAGAGACAAAATAGACAGGAGAATCCTAGAACTGTTGCGACTTAGTGAGTGACTAAAAATAGCACATCATGGGAATCATGGTAAAATGAGAGAAAAGTAATCATAAATATGCTGTTCCACAGAACTAGAACTAAGAACAGCCCTAAGATGTAGTCATAAAGTGACAAATCACAGAGTTTTTTCCTAAGATGCAAAATAAAACCCATATTTAAGTCGTTGGGATTATTTTTGGTTTAGTGTTTTCTGGTTTGTTTTTTTTTTTAAACGCCTGTGTACTCTATACTGACTCCCATGTAAAGAATAACCCTACACTTTATCTTCTTTGCAGAAAACAGCGATCTCCTAGTTTTGAAATAATTTTACAGGAAAAGAGGTTTTCATACAGGTTTTGTACTTGGCATATCTCACGTGCCCCGAGTATGCACATGAAAAGATCTTCATGATGCTGTGTCGATCTGTTCCCAGTTAACATCCTGGAGTTCACTGAAGTTTTCTCCCCCACTGAACTCAAAGGCATTTTAAGGTAGATTGCTGTAGCTTTGGACTTCTTACCTATTTCCAGGGACAGCCTAAAGAAATCTACCAACACATGTTTTACTTTGAATCTAATGGATGAAAAGTTGAAGGCAGGCTCGTGTATCCAACTTCCCGATTGCTGCTGCAGCCCTATTTCTTAATTCTGCAGTGGGTATTTTATAGGTACAATGCAATGCCAGCTGAAGGTTACCAGAGCAAAGCAGCGAAAAAGATGAGGACTACAAAGTCATTGGCAGTTTATTTTAATTCAGCTGGAAAGAGCAACTTCTGCTTTTGTCATCCTTTATATTTGGCAAAGGTCAGAGTTTATCTGAGTTTCACAAGCTGCCAAAATGCTGAGTAGATCCTGCCATTGTCTCAGTGAGCACTGAATTGCATATTAATTGAAGATCTAAGGCTCTACATTAAACAATAGAAGTGTAACCAAACATTGCAGACCTGGGACATGAATCTCTGGAGCTAGATAGGAATGTTTGATCTAACAAGACCCTTTAAACGTTTCCTAGAGAAATGTTACTAAATCTTTTGAAATTTTGACAGTGTTTTGCTGCTAGCTGCAGTTAAAAATTATTTTCTGGAGGTCACTCCAGCCTGCTTACCTTGTGGTCATATCCAAATGACCAGTGTTAGGAATGGCCCAAGCACCCCAGCTCTTAAGGTTGCTTCAGATAACATATGTCATAGAGATTAAACACGTCACCTCCCATAAGGCAAATCAATCACACGTACAGGCACATTCTTACCTTCTAGCTTTCTAATAAAAGCACAAATAAGATGAGGGCCATGAAAGGAACTGCCTATCTCATCCTTGCAGGAGATGCATGAGTGTGGCAAGGGCAGAAAACAGCAGCCAAGAGAGGAGACCTAAACCAGCAAAGTGACATTTGCCTGCTGCTTGAATAAACAGGTGAGTTAAATAACACATTAAGAATTTCTGCCAGCCACAGACAAGAAAACATCTCCTGGATGCCATTTAATATACACAGATGCAAAAAAATAGAAGGAGGCAGAGAGAAAACTGAACATTTCTCCAATATGAAAATACTAAGAATTTAATGAATATTGCTAGAGGTGGAATGGGGTTCACAGAATTCAGACATTAAGGATTAAGGCATTCAAACTCATACTCAAATTCTTAGTGAAAAAGGTCTGGTAACGGTTACAAGGCATTAGCAGAAATTGTTTTAAATTGTTCTGTTTACCTCTTACCTTTTACTAAGTTTATTCTCTTACAGAAATTTGTGTCAGATCTGGGTCCAACTTTGCTGCTCAGCCCTTCTTTTAGAGCGGTCCTGATCTAAAACACAGAACTCTAGCATTTATAAATTCACATGTTTAGGTATGACCCCTCTCTTGCATGACTTGTTTGTCCGGGAAAACACTGTGAATTACATCCGAGCTTCAATAACATAGAGTTAACTGGCAGTAGTATCATTGTGGCTAGTTAAGGCCCTTGCTTTAGAAGTGGAGTCACAAATACAAGTTACAGTGTGGATAAGGTATCTTAATTGCATACTAGGTACCTACATCCTTTTCTGGATCTGATTCCACCTGACTGCCCTATGTATATCATGTGCCACATACATGGGATATTTTACTGAGCAAATCCCTATACATCACTTTTCTCATTATATTTATAACATAAAAGGTAAATAGTGCACAGATGTAGGAGACTTGTAAGTATAAGTGATTAATAATAACGTATGTAGTTTTAATGGAACTAGGTTATAATCTTCAGCATGCAATGGTGTAATTTTAGATGTGGTCCAAAAGTCTAGGAATCAGATATTTGAGTAGGAAGTAGCTTAAAGTACTATGTAGCTGCCATAATTTTAGACTTCCAATGCTGTAAACTGCAGCCAGGAAAATTTGCATCCCAGGGTTGGATATTATCCAGTGAAGATATTCAGACTCCTACAGCTTCTTACAGACTTACTATATCAACTTCCATATCCACCTCATTCAAACAGCTGTCTGCCTTCCTTCTGCCCCATACTTTGGGGATGTACTTATAGATACTTCTCATTAATATATAGGGCAACGGTCTTTTAAGGTTGTAAAGAAAGGGTTGGTGAACTAAAAGTTAAGACTCCATTTCCATATTCAGCACACATACTTTAAGTACCAGAGGTTTCTTGATTTTCTTTTATTTCTTTTCTGTGGGCATGTAACTAATGCATTATAAAAACTTTGTCCCACAGCTAGTGCAGCCAGAACAAAGAGGTCATGGTTTTGAAAAGTCATTTATTACCAAGTCCTTCCTCTCTAGAGTTAAGAACATGTAAAACCTGTGATTTTAACGGGTAGCAATAAAAAGAACCTCAACAACCAAAACGTAAAATAAACCAGAAGTGAGATAAGATATTTAAGTTTAGTAAGACAAAATTTGTTTTGTATTAAAAACTCTACATCTTTCTATGAGTATATGAGTATAACAAAATTATTTTTACTGTTTTCTATATTTCACCTAACTCTTCAAATGCTATTTTACTTCACAGTTACTGTTGAAACACACTAGCATTTGACATGCTCTGTGTTATAGATAAATCATATTTAGTCCTGCTGTTGTTCATAAACGAGAAAGTGTGTGCAAGAGCATCACCTCCCAAGGAAAAAATTATAATGTAAAACTGAGTTCTAAAGGTAAAAGACACTATCTCTGATTTACACACATGCTCAGAGGTGGCTAACAATCCCTACCCTGCTTCAAGTCGCCGTAGTAAAGGAGTGCTTCCTAGGTAGTTCTTCCTAGACAAATTGCAACTTCAAAGGAAAGAGTAGCTCCATTCACACAAGAGGTCACCAACAAGAGCTGTCAGGTGGAAGGAAATGTAGCAAGCAAGAAGCATGGAAAAATGGAAAGTAAATTTACCGAGATCTCCTTCATGCTATACAAAGGAGAATCTCCACCTGTTACGATTATATGGAGAATTTTATAGCCTTGCTTTACTAACACTGCTTACAGAAATTCCAATAACAACAACAATAAAGTCATGCAAAGACTAAAAAAAAAATAATTTTTCAATGTTTTTCAGAGCGTGTTAAACACAGTGCAGAGTTAACTGGAATATGTAATAAAATCTCTGACAAAGCTTCACCTATATATTACCACACACAATATGAATATAACCACAAACACAAATAAGGACCAGACCATATTTAATCGCCACTTTTTTATTTCCTCATTCACCACTGAATTCATTCAATCCTGGTCTTTCAGTCACATAACTTGAGTGCAATTAGTCATGCACTGGAACACTTTCTTCAACTCAAGAAGAGTGAATTGTTTAGCCAATTCGAAGACAATGGTTACAGAGGAGCCCAAATCTGCAATCAGTGTGTTACCTGTTCTTGAAATTGTTGTATCCTTTCCACTGGTTTGCTTGCAAAACACTTTAAAAGCTCCTCCCATTCCTGTGTACAGCCAAATAGTGTAGCTGGGGCTTTTCAAAGAAGTGGCCACCCTTACTTAATTACCTGTGCAGTTAAACAAGCTGAGCTAACTAGGGTAATTGAGCTTCCCATGTCACACTGTAAACTCTTTTGTAGAGGGATCAGTCTGCTGATTTCCATAGCTGGTGTGTTTTGCCTGTCTTCTAACAATGGGTGGACAGGGAGAATTCAGCAGTCACAGATTTTCAGAAGCCCTCCTTTACTGCCAGTTGCCACACTGTGCTGTTTTCGACACTTCTCTACCAAACTTACGCACACGGACGCAGGGCGTTTGCCCTGTCTGGAACAGCGTAGTATTTACTGGTGTGTGAAAATAGTGCAGCATTTTAGCCTCGTAACATGAGCAGTTTGCCTGGCAGCACAGCGCATACTGTTTTCTCATCCTAAATCTAGAAGGCTGAGAAGCTGAATCTATCAATCTGTTCAAAATTAAATGTGGATCTACAGGACTCCCCCCAGGTTTTTTTGCAGCCATATAGGCAGCACTGGAATATCCAGCTTGATTGTTCCATTGTATTTTCTCCCAAAGAGGAGTTCTAAAGGGACATTTCTTTGGCTGCTGAATGCCCTGTATTTTCTTTCTTCACTAATCATGCATATGGTGCAATGCAGAGTTTGAACTGCTAAGCATAGTGTGATTCACTTTCTTATGTGGAAAAAAAAAAAAAAGTAGGACTGTTGCACTTCACATCAAAATCGGTGAGTTTTTAACTTCTGGGGCTTTTAATGATTGATGAGAGCTTTGGCATAGTTTCTGTTTGGAATAGAGGGCTTTGAACCGGTGGATGAAATACGAAGAGGAGAGACTTATATAATGGGTCCATCTCCCCTAATCTCCTCACCAAAGAATACACAAGGAGGAAAAACAAGGACTCCCTTGTAACCCTTGCAGTGATGAGTGACTCGTTTAATGTATTCAGTGACTTATTAGTAGGCCAATATAAATCTAGCACAACAGTGTGCAAAGTCAGCAGGGGGTCTGAATCCTGATGTTATTTTTCCCACCACTGAATAAATGATCCCAACCACCAGCTTCGGAAGCTCATCCTCATTAGTATGTATGAAATGAGTGGAATAAGCACTGGGAGATTTATATTGTTCTGTATTCAATTTAATTAATGAGAGATGGTGACGATTTCTGGAGGAAAGAACCAGTGTCCATAGATTCCTGTGCACCTTTCATTGTTATTAGTGATAGAAATCTATCACAGCATGGAGACCTTAAAAAGTGCCCTCATAATTTTCTAGTCTTACTGACACTCATTAACCAGACATTTTAGCAACCTGTATATGATAATTTGCCACCATCATTAAAGTCACTGTAGAGCTTTCATTATAAGCCCCCTACTTACAAGGTATTATAACTGCTGGAAAATTAAAGGATAACCAAGGAGTACTTTTTGCAGTAGTCTTGTCTATTTTTAAATCCTGGACAGGCCAAAATAAAAAAGAACAACATGAATGCCATTACAAAAAATAATAATAATAATAATCAACAACAACAACAAAAAAAAAACCCAGCAGCAACAAACAAAAAACAAACCAAACCGAAACAAAACATCTGTGTCAGACATTGCTCTGAGAGCAAATAGTACAAGCAGAGTCACGGTGAAAACAGTTCCCAAGAGACAGAAATGGGATATTAATTTCATTAGCGTCAATTAGAATGTGGGAAAAGGTGGCTTGCATATGTCTTATCAGACATACACAAAGGCCATGCCAAAATCTGGATTTGGACTTGAAGATCAGTGTCTCACCACATTGAGATGAGCTATGGTTTTGCCATTGATTCCAGTGAGTCCAAGAATTGAACCAGACTTTCCAGTTTAATGCTAGTTTTATTTTAATTATTTTATTTTACAGTTATGGTCTCCCTAACTTTCTCTTTTCACAGAGTTAGGAGGCATGATTACAAACTGGTTAATTTTATGGATTTTGCATCTTGGGTGATGTTCTGGTCCCATGAAAGTCAGTGACAAAACCCCCGAAGTCTTCTGTAAGACCACTTCTTTAGCCCAAGCACTCTAGCCCACATCAAACATAGCTCATTTATAAATCTACTTTGGTTTTTATTCAACCCAACTCCCAAATTCAAGATTTCAATAGCATACAGGCCCATGCAAAAACTTAATACTCTCAAATCAAGTTTTATTTGTGCCTTTGACATAGTATGCAAGCAGAAATCAAAATGCACATATGTTTTCTGCTGATTTCCTGTGAACAGTAATGCATATGCCACACAAGGCTGAATGTACAACCCAAGCAACATCCACAGAAGTCCCTGCCAAAAGTGAGAAACAATGTTTTCTTCAGGACAGACCAAATAAAGGGTTAGTCACAAAAAACATTGCTGTAAATGATACCCTAGACCATAATACATTAATTTATTTTTCAAATAGTAGGAGTTTCATCACTGATGGCACATAAATGAGGACACTTGTGGTTTACTTCATGAAGGTTTATGTTTTCCTCCACATTTCTTCTTGATACAGTCTTGCCACTTCTGCATCTGTGAGGTATCCTTCTTGATCTTCCACATATGCAATGGTGAGTATGCTCTAATACAATGTGTTTGGTATGATCTTTTAAGGAAAGGACAATTGTTTGACTCAGAAAACAAATATGTGTCTCCAAGCAATGGAAACCCTCCTCTCATTGTGAGTCAAAGGTTTCTCCTAGCAGTCAGTTTCTGCATGGTCTATTGCCCTTTCTGTTGGATCAGTGACTAACCTTCCAAAGTGCCTCTCAATTTTGCTGCACTAGTATCAGGCGTAGTGGAGTGACTGAAACTCACTTAGGCAGGGCTGGAATGCCTAGGCTGTGATTTACCTGAGATAATCACACCCAGGAACACGGGCTAGCTAATGGTTGCCAGGAATGAGCAAACACAGGAAGTCTCCGTTCACCTTCCCCCACTCCCTGAAAATAGTGCAGGCTTCATTAGCAAATGCTTTTCAGCTCTAGTAATCACCAGGAAACTCCTGACTACCACCAGCCCAGCAGGAGGGAGGGGTTATACCTGGCATTAATGCTGTTATCATCCTCTTTCTCAGATGGGCCACAAGTTATCACCTCTGCACACAGTAAAAAACATCTAACTTCACAGAGACCTGTACT
This sequence comes from Buceros rhinoceros silvestris, assembly GCF_000710305.1. Classification (NCBI taxonomy): domain Eukaryota; kingdom Metazoa; phylum Chordata; class Aves; order Bucerotiformes; family Bucerotidae; genus Buceros; species Buceros rhinoceros. The sequence continues at coordinate 48,858 of NW_010430795.1, forward strand.
AGCTTCGGTGAACTTTTTGGCAAGTAAAATCCCTTTAAACCCAAGTACTACTGGCAGGGTACAGATAGTTATATGGAAAAATCTAGACTACTGAATTTTCATCTCCAGCATTCTTACTATTACTTTTCCTGGCCTAAATCAATACAGGGAAATGCAAAAAGAGAGCCTTTTCTATGCCAGTTAATTGAACTATAGCTAGAAACGCCATCCTGACAGTTTTCTTCTTAGGAAAAGAATTACAGACAAGCAGACAAAGAACAACACCCATTTCAGTTCATTTTCCTGAATAACATCTTTGCTAGACAAAGCATACTCAGAAATCACTGAAAAGATGCCATCAACTCCCCACTGTCAATTCCCTATCCATAAAAGCCACACTGTGCTGCAAACTGACAGCTCATGTCACATCCTCCCTTGGAGAGGAATAATTTTCTGCTCTTCCCCGTGAGATAGCAGGGACTGTAACTCACCCTCGGTAAGGGCAGGTGCATGGGGGAGGATGGGAGAGATGTGTTTCCACTCTCCTCCTGTTTTTGCCTTGCTCACAGGTGTGAACCAAGAGGAGCCAAACTCCAGCCAGCCCACCTGGGGATGATGATTGCTGGTCACTCTGGGACCTCTCTAGACTGATCCGCCATGTACTCTGTGTCCCAGAGCATTGTTATTTCCTGGCTATCCTGTGTCACTTTTTCCACACGGAATTATGCCCAAAGAGCTCATCATGCTGTGTGGGGAGGTGACTGATACTGAGAGCACTGCTTTACCTAAAGCTGGACATGCTCTTTTCTTCCCAGATACTTTGCCATGTCTTTCAACACAGTTCCAGTCATTCTTCTGTATCTTAGCAGGCCATAACGTGTTTGACATTAATTTCTCCATTAGTATGTAAAAATATTCATATTGTTTAAAAGCAAGCATTAACCTAGAGCAACTCAGCCTCTCATTTCTTGTTGTTTTAATTCAGTAATCTTGCAGGATAGAAGGATAAAACCTGACTGAAAGATCATTTTCCATCAGATGCTCATTTGCCAAGGTTTAACCAACCACATTTCTCCTACACTGCTTTACTATATCTCGCTAATCTTTTGCTTCACATAGAGACTATTTGCTTTCCTCTTTCTTTGGTCCTCTTTCTTCCTTCCTCCTATCACCATCCCCCCACCCCTACCCCCATTTCTCTCTCGTTTCCCTCTCTTCCCCACTGAACACTCTGTTTCATAAATTTTCTCAGCCGGAGCTTTCTCCTCATCTATTTCATTTTTTCCTGGTTGGTTTTTTTCCCGGTTGGTTTTTTTCCCCTATGTTCTACTCATTCCTATTTTTTTTTTTTTTGGTCTGTCAGTCACAGACCATTTTTTCTTCCCACTGCCATCAATTTGAGGGTTAAAAAAAAAAGTCAGCTGGATGAGATGTAATGTTATGAATTAAAGTGTGTGTGTTGGAAAGAAGAATGGAATAAAGCCTCTTTATTCCAGTTACTGAAACCATTAAAGGTTTCTCTTTGGTAATATTGTATTGCCTGGCAATTCCACTTACTAAATGTTCCTAAGGGCTCAGTTCAGCTGAAGGGACACTGAAAGCAATGATTTTCACATATAAACCATCTTATTATTTAAAATTCTATTTGCTCTCAGATTGAAGCTGCAATTGTATTTAAAACATTTTTGTTATAATATTGACTTCTTTCATTGCTGTATTTTCAATTATGATAATTTTACACAGAGTTCCCCCCTTCTAGATTGAAATGTTCATCGCTTTTCTGGAAGCCACTGCAATGGTTCACTTCGGACCATATTCACCCACTGCAAGAACACAGGCAAAGCCAAAATAAATCTCTTTTCTCACTGTTCTCCTTAATGTCTTGATCAAGTCCCTGATGTTACAGAGTCCTCATGAGAACGGAGAACTTACTCCAAGAAAACTATGACTATGACTTAAGTATGACTTAACTTTCCAATCAAAATATATTTTGCATGTTTTCAGAGTGTCTCCACATCTCTTTGCTTGCTGTCTAAACAACTCAGTAGTTAATGTCAAACCTTAATCATATGTATTTTATTCTGTTCAGTTCCTCGCCATACCCAAAAAGGATGCAACATCTAAGCACACCTAATGCTGGAAAAGCAGGGGAAGGGGGCATTTCTGAAACAGTGAACTGAAGATGTGGAGCACAATATCTGAAGCTAAACCACCATGAAGTAACTGAGTAGGATCTACTGTCTTCTGCCATATTAAAACTGATGGGAAAGAAACCCTGAAAACTTTTGTCAGAGGTTCTCTTCAGATGTTCTCTACAGCTTTTGATTCATTTTCTTCTCAGAGACTCTAACTAGCAGAGACTAATGTGAGATCGTCAACATCCAATGCATGAAGAAAATAAGTTTCCATTTATGGAAAAACTGATAGAGTTCAATAGCAAATAATTTTTCTAGTGACTTAAACAACTGTCTGTGAGATACCACAGATCAGTTATACTCCTGTTGTGAAGCTCTGTTGCCTACCATACACTCCCTTTGTCACGAAATTTTACAAAACAGATTATCAGTAGGTGAAATCAATATGGATGCATTAACATTAATAAGATTACGTTAATTTAAACCAGAGGTGGATCTGGACCATGTGCGTTTAGAATCATTTGATAATGAATCTGTGCAAATTTCTGTTGTTTTTAACAACTGTTAAATTCTACATCACTTTCCCATTATTGATCTTTCATGCTCTGTTGTTTTGATTTTATTTAATAGGGAACCACTCCCTTCACCATATGGTACATCCACTATCCACAGTATTTTCTGCTTATTTCACCATCATGTAACACTCTCCTCTTCTGGGAACTAGTTGACACAGTGACATGTGAATTTTGCTCACAGAGCAATATGATTTTCTGCTGATTTTTCTGGCACAGTACAACAGGAGCTGGCCAGGGCAGCCTCCTGCATAAAACATCCGCTCCTCAGCCTCATTTGCTTCCAAAATCCTTCATAGCTGTAAAGACCAACCTGTACAAAATTGACACAGAGAGACTCCTTTTGGGTTCTCAGTCAGCGGCAAATCCTCCAGAGGGGTGCCTGGTACTTCCAGTGAATATTTCAAAATACTTTCCTGAATTGCGAATATTTTGGGAGGCCCTGCTGAGCACACCCCAGGTCAGCTGACAGTCACTTGGGTATCTGTTTGAAAAAAATGATTAAGCAAAGCAAATCCAGATATGTCATCCAGCAACCTAAAAATGTTGCATTCCTAGTAAGGTCCTTAGTTACAGAAGGAATTTTGCAGGGATTCACCAACCATTAAAAATCAAACCCATGGAGGAAACTCATGGCCTACCTGTCCTTAATCTAATCTCATTTTCCTTGTTTACAGTGGTCTGTAAAATGTCTAGCACTCATAATTTTAAACTGACTCTGCAGTAGTTGCCATTTTATGTTAAGAGACTGAGAATTGTATCCATGTCCGAGTCTTCTTTCCTTTGGTTGCAGTTTCCCCAGGAACAGGTATGTGCTGATTAAAAACCTGCTCTCTTTCAACCACCTGATTTTGGTGAATTCCTCTGAAGTGATTAAACAAAAGATTTTATTTCTCCCTGTGTAGGAGTAATTACTTTCCCAGGCATTCAATAATGTTGTCTTGACAAAAATCAGATTTACAGATGAGCTTTCACTACTGTTGTAAGTTTAAAGAAGTCACAACTCTTTACATTAAGTTACCCCTGCACTCAACATTTTGTTTTTACCGGAGAGATACATCCCCACAGATAAAGACTTCTCCTCTGGGGCTAGAATGGAAGACGGGAGAAGGGGAAAAGGAGTTACAATCCCTTCTAAGACTATGGGCTTCAACTGCCTCCTGGGCATCAAAATGATCTTGTACTACCCTTGTGGCAAAACCCCCTAGTGTTTCTCAGACAGCCGTCAAATTCCTCTGCTCTGCCACTCTTCAGTGTTGTTTCTTGTCAACGTAAAGCTGTGCTGCACTATGAACAGAACTAAACTAACAATAACAACCGACACACAAATTAGGAAACATCGCATGTTATTCTGACTGGGAAGATAATGGAGATGTGCTCAACAACAAGGTGCCATTGCACCCCTGCAACATCGCAGCTCCTCAGAACTGTGTCTCATGGGATGCTGCTCCTACAATCACATGTCTCTGGGAAGTTGGTAGGGTATAAAATATCTACGTATACAGTGTGGTTCAGCATGCCAGTTGGCATCAAACTTCACATGACCCAGCTGAAAGGGTCAGAGGCTGACAGTGAAGGAGACCCAGGTGCCCTCCCCCATACAGGCCTGGTGTCCCACAAACTTCAAGTCAACGATTTCAGATGTGGTTAGGAAGGAAGAGTAGAGGTAAATGCTTTCATACAATATCGAGCAAAATCTTTGGTAGAGACCTGCTCTGAAAAGGGGTTGGAATCAGCTGGAGAATTTCCCTATGGCTTGTGTGAATTGTTCAGATAAGGCTTTTAAAATACACAGCTCCTCACCAAAAATTCCTGACTGGAAAACCCGCTGCATTCTACCTCTACAGCTGACAAAATGCAGCCAGTGAGAAACATGTCTTTTCCCATCAATAAGGGTAATAGTTCCCTGCCCTAAGCCAGTGTGAGTAGCCCATAGTTATTAACTAGTCTAGGCAAAGCAAATAAGGTTGTGTCTCTGCTTTCAGAAAACGTGAAATGGACAGGATGGAGAATTGAGATTGATATTAAAGCTCTGCAAAAATAGCCTAAAAAACTGGTAGGAGAGAAAAGATGAGAATAGTTTACTGGATTGAGTACAGAGAGAGACAGGGGACAGGAAAGCAGGTAAAAGAAAAGAGAGTGGTTTTTTTTAAGCCATGAAGGCACATTTGATTTTGCAGATAGATTGTAGTAAGTTAAGAGCAGAAGGAGCAGTAAGGGAATGAAGGACAGAAGAGCTTACTTTCATTTTGGCAGAAGGCTGAATGAAAAAGGGCTACAATGTGTGATTTAAGTGAAGAAATTAGGCAGTGCAGGCTTGGACATTCAAGCCAGGGAAAGAAAATGGATTAACGGAAAACACTTTTGTAAAAGAACCTGAACTGATGCCTTAGCTAGTACCAGCGCCTGGAAAACAGTATTTTTTTAGTGTCCTCTGCTTCTCACAGTACTTTCATAATTATAAAAGTCTGGTCTGTGTTTTTCAAAAACCTAAATACAGGAGGGGAAAACCTTCTTTTTCAGAGAGCCTCTTCTTGATTAATGAAGAAATGCAAGTGTAAAATGAACCCTTCAGTACTGCACAAACATTTGTGAAGTATCCGAAGCACACAGCAAGGGCCCAATCTAGATCTGCTGATGGTTCAAATCCACAACAAAGTCAGTGAAAGTTTCAAATACCTCAAAACGTATGTAGTGATTGAGCAAAATGTTATGATTGTCAGCCTTTGGTATTGTTGAATGGTATTTCCCACAAGTCCAGACTGTGTTCAATCTCTGTTCACATTTCCAGACAGGGGGAGAAGGAGCATGAGATGATCGGGGGCCTCTTTGTGGAAATGGGGTTAGGGATTTTGGCAAATCAAGGTACATTCATCTGGTTTACCCCCCTGACACAAGCTTCAGTACCCAGAAATTATTTGTACCAGTTCAGTTTCTCTAATTGCTTTCAGATCTAGGGTAACTTTGTTTCACTAAAATTTATCTGTCCCCAGCGATTAGTTTGGTGCAGAACTCGCTCCCGTTTTACATTTTCAGGGAAAGGAAGAAAACACATATTAAGACTCAGTTCCTTTGGTTAGAAAATTACCCTAAGTATACATTCAGTTTAAACTGTCTGAAAGGGGAGAAGAAACTTTTCCTTGATACAGATTAATGTTTTCTCTTGTAATCTGACAACTAGAAATTGAATGAATGTGTATGTAATTTTAGACCCCAAATCGAATAACGAATGAAAACCCATTTCTCAGAGTCCTTTCATTATCTGAAAATAAAAGGCAGAAAAACAGCTGTCATGAACAAGTAATTATTTTAATTTTAATGCCACACTTCGTGGCCTGACAGCAAATCCCCTAGTTGTTGTCTGTTCTTCCCCATAATCTGTCTTTTTTTTTTTTTTTTAAAGTATAAATCACGTTAAAGCAATTGCATATGTAAATGAATTCTCTGGTAACTAGATTCCTTCACGCTGAAATAACTAGGGGCTCTTCTTGCAGCGTTACTCCGGCGAGATCTAGAGGGTGGAAAACACTGCTAAAACTCTTCGAGGGACTGCACGCCGCCGACGACGAAACGTGCGCGCGGATTTTCAGCTCACAGGCTTGGGCTGTTTTGTCGGGTTTACACCGCAGTCCGCTCACGCACCTTGTCCGTCCGAGCCCCGGTGCTCTGAGCGGTCAGCGAGGCGCGGAGACCCAGGCCCACGGGCGAGAGGGTCGGAC